>NC_134781.1:31688601-31701101 GCF_046742065.1 Oratosquilla oratoria | reverse complement strand
TCATCACAGTCTTTACAAGGCAATTTATATACCCCGGAGTTTTGGTCCACATCATACCTCCGTTGTACATTTATTACCTTTCTAAAAATGCTGCTTGGATAATTGTAAATAAATTTGATTTGGTTATTAGGTAGAAGTTTGGAGACCGAGTTGATAGATTCATTAAATGGTACAATGATGTTATTGTTACCCCATTTAAACTTCTCCCTGGAGTTATTTTGTTTATAGAATTTGGATTTGGCTTTATGTAGGGCTTTCTTTAAAAACCATTCCGGATAACCTACGTTAGTCCACAATTCTTGCAAATAGAATTTGACATCATCAATAAACAACTCTCTAACGTATACATATATATATATATATATATATATATATATGTGTGTGTGTGTGTGTGTATGTATGTATGTATGTATGTATTTATGTATGTATAGACTAGACGAGACCCTGTCCTGTGCTTTTTGTTACCAAAGAACAGACTAGTCTGTTTACATATTGATTAGACAATATTTACACAGAGATATTGGCTATGCGAAGAACCTCTGCTAGTCATTTTATATATAGACTAGAGGAGATCCTGTGCTCTGCCTTTTGTTACCGAAGAGCAGACTAGTCTGTTTACATATTGACTAGACAATATCTAAAGAGATATACACAAGCTATTCAAAGAAACCCTGCGTGGTGCTAGTCACTTTGTATATTAACTAGAAGAAGTCTCGTGTTGTGCCTTCTGATATAAAGTTATGGACTAGTCAATTTATATACTTACTAGACTATATCTAAAGAGATAGGCACGAGCCACTCAAAGAGGCCCTACGAGGTGCTAGTCACTTTATATGTTGATAAGGAGAGGTCTTGTGTTGTGCCCCCTGATACAAAAAATCAGACTAGTCACTTTATATATTGACTTGGCAATATCTAAAGAGATATATAATTATTATACGCAAAGACCCTTTATTTTGCTCCCCTGGTACCAAATATCCGATGAGGCACTTTACATACCGACTATACAATATTTAAAGAGATATATTGACCATGCAAAGAGACCCTGCTTTGTGACTCCTGGTTAAAAACCAAACAAGCAAATAAATAGACAATTTCTAAAGAAAGATATACAGGCCATGTGACTGTACAGTAAGGTAGTTGCACAGTACCGGGCCATAGGATTAACCTGCATATGTTGTTATTCTTGTTTGTTTGTCAGGAACATAGGGGACGTGGGCCTGGCTGAAGGCAAACTCTAAAAAGTTTTGTTAGTTTATAGGTGGGTCCCTATGAATCAGATAAATAGGCTCGCTTCTGGCCGCGGGAGGAACGGAGGGAGGAAGAGACAGTGGCTGTCCTTGGCGGTGAAGTCTTGGTGCAGGAGGTGGCTGGAGATAGCTTCCTCAGTTCCCGAGGCCCTCTGTCATTATATATTTTTTTTTTTTTTTTTTTTTTTTTTTAGTCCTTGCGGAGCTAGCCGATTTAAGGACTGTCTTTAATTACTTCTATGGCCGTAATATATTTTATTTATTCTTTTTTTTTTTTTTTTTTTTTTTTTTTTTTTTTTTTTTTTTTTTTTTTTTTTTTTTTTTTTTTTTTTTTTTTTTTTTTTTTTTATTCAATTATATATTTATTTATTTATTTTATCAATTACCGAAGTGTAGAATTTTGCTACATTTGACCCGGCTGGAGGGGGTCATAGTGGGCCTCCCACGGGAGAAGAACAGATTAGGATGGCAGCCAGGATTATTTGAGATTCTCCGGCGTTTGATGTGCTGTTTGCCCTCAATTGGTTTAGGGCGGTGGAGGGATTTCCGAAGAGATCTCTTAAAATCTTAAAATGATCTCTCAACTTTCTGCAAACAAAAAGGCAGTGATTGAAAGAGACCTGTTCTCTGCCACAGGTACAGAGAATATTAAGGAATTTGATTCGCCAATGATTTATCCTTATTCTGGATATCATGGCTGACATAGAGGGGGGTACAGAGGGAAAGGTCGGGAGTTTTCCTCCAAGTCAAGCTGTTGTTGGCCATCCACGAGCGATGGCGGTGGCAGTGTAGCCTTCCTTCCAGGTCTCCCAGATGGCTCTGTTGAACCTGTGTAGGGCGTCTCTGACCGTGAACTTGATGGAGATCATGTCCTCTTCAGGCGCCAAGGCATCCTTCTTGGCTGCCCCATCCGCCTTTTTATTACCGTGCAACCCCACATGAGAGGAAATGCATTGATATCTTATTTGAATATCTTTGTTGGAGGCTTCAGCAGTGAGATGAAGTATTTCCTGCAAAGTGTCAGATTGCGAGTCGCATTGACAGCTCAGTAGTGCCTTAAGGCTGGCTCTTGAGTCTGAGAGCACGGTGATGCAAGTTGGCGGATGGGGAAGAACTATTTTTATGGCTTCCCGAATGGTGATCAATTCGACCGAGAAGATGGAGGTGGAGGAAAGTTTCATAGAAATGGACTCTTGTGTATTTTCTAAGAATATCCCTGCGCCTGTGCGGCCATCCTCAAGCACAGAGCCATCTATATACAAAAGGAAGTCTTCTCCTTTGTACTCCTTCCTTATCATCTCCCTCACATGTACTAGGAGAAGATGCAGACCGTCTTGGCATCTCAATTCCGGAATTTCTAGGACAACTATTGGTGGTTTGTGTACCTAGGGAGAAAGAGATCCACCTGACACTGGGTAACAAGTTGTCTGGTATCGGGAGGAAGCCCGGCTTTTATGCAGAGGTCCTTGACGGAGCCAGGTAGACCTTGAATGTGCGTCGTGTGTGAGGCCGGTAACCAATTCTCCCTGAGCTCCTCGTCCTTGGAATCTGCAACTTTAGCACTAGTGAACAAGTAGCTGCATGCATCTTTCTTCAGTTGATACCGAAGAGGAAGGACACCTGCTTCATTCTATACTTGTTCATGTGGAACTGATGCTAGCAAACCGAGACCCAGGCGGAGCACTTGGCACTCCACTCTGGCTAATCTATACACTACCCCCGGGGGAAGATCGTGCATGGCAGGAGATCCGAAGAGGAGCCGGGAACGTACCAAACTCTTGACTATGGATATTAGTGTTTCCCTCCTTTGACCCCAGGGCTCTCGGCGGATGACTCGGACGAGGTTTAGGGCTCGTGTAGCGTTTATTATGACTTGATTTATGTGGCTAGTCCATTTTTCGTCTCTCTGGAAGATGACCCCTAAATATCGAACTGCCTTAGCTGGGTATACGGGAATTCCACCCACTTTGATGTAATTCCAGTCAGGGTAGTCTCCTCTGTTGTAACCTATGCCGTGGACTGGCATGTAAACAGTCTTTGCTGCGGAGAGCATGAAGCCCAGTTCGGTCAATTGGGTCATCACCAGGTCAACCTGTTTCTGAAAGAGACGGAGTTCTGACTTGTGCTGGTCAGAATCCTTCTTGGGCCGCCGGTGCCTAGATTTCCTCCATAATGCTATGTCATCAGCATAGGCTGTGACGACAGTGTCCTTTCTCACTCCTTTTCCTACATCCCCAAGGAGCAATGTAAAGGGGAGCGGGGCAACTACGGAGCCCTGGGGGACTCTCATACCAATGGTTACCGATCGGCTGAGGTATCCTTTCCAGCGTACCACCATGGATCGACCAGAAAGGAAGGACTGCACAAATTTGTACAGTCCCGGCGAAACTCCAATAGACTTGAGTTTAGATAGCAGTTTACCTTGCCAGACGGTATCAAAAGCTTTGGCAATATCTAAAATGCATGTCTGTAGAATCCGTCTCTGCCTTTGGGCCCTACGGATATGTTTGGAGAGTCACACGATGTGGTCAGTGATGCTTCTCCCTTTCCTAAAACCGGGTTGAAGTCTTGGGAGGGCTTCCTTGTCTTCCACCTGGGACTTCAGCCGATTCAGTACTATTCGCTCGTAGAGTTTTCCTACGTCAATATTGTGGTGGTTGTGCTGTGCAAGTTACATTTTGTGATGAAAGATATGTTATTTTCCTAATCAAACACTTTTTAAACTTATAATGAATATTCATTGAACATATTGATATGCATGTGAGGGATTTTATATTAATTTTATTTTTCTTCTGAAAAATATAAATACTTCTGCTGAGCTGTCATGCTTTTTATTGTAATAATAGATTTATGAATAAATTTTCTGTCTATCTTCTACTTCGTACTTGTATCAATAAGGCAGACAACTTCTGTTTCATTTGTGGTGCAATGACTTTTGCATCGCAGAAGCACCGTATAGCTGCTCTGGTTAGAAACCCATATTACCAATATTTTGGATGAAAGATTGGTGAACAGGATAAGAACTGGGCTCCTCACATATGTTGCAACACTTGTGCTACTAACCTTCGCCAATGGTTGAACAGGAAAATGAAATGAAAATATTTTGCTGTGCCAATGACGTGGCGGGAATCAACAAATCATACAAAAAAAAAATTATTTCTGCATGGTACCTCCAATACAAAAGGGCTTGAAGAAGAAAAAGAAGAAGAAAAAGAAGAAAAAGAAGAAGAAGAAGAAGAAGAAGAAGAAGAAAAAGAAGAAGAAGTCCATTGAATATCCAGACATTTCATCAGCTATTCGCCCAGTTCCACATGGAGAAAGTCTACCTGTTTCTGATGCAATAACTTCGGTATCCATAGTCAGGTGAGGAAAAAGGTGAGGGTGAAGCACAGAAGGATGACAGTGCTAGATTACATAGTGACCTAAATTTTGATGAAACATACTCTTCTAGGCCACATCTCATAACACAAGGCAAACTCCATGACTCAGGGATCTGAAGCCACTCAAGAATAAAGCTGAACAGCTAGGCTCTCATCTTCAATAGTGGAATCTCCTACCAGCTGATGTGGAAATAAAAAAATATCGTGACCGTCAGCAGCAGTTCAACGATTTCTTCGTAATGGAAGGTGATTTAGTGGCCTGCAACAATATTAATGGTCTGATGGAAGCACTTGGCATCGAATACGAACCCAGACACTGGAGGCTGTTCATAGATTCATCAAAAACGAGTCCGAAAGCTGTCTTGTTGCTTAACGGCAATAATGAACCATCAATTCCTGTGGGCTATGCACAACACATGAAAGAAACTTATGAGAATATAAAGTATATATTGCAATGCATAAAATGTAATGAACATCAATGGTAGTTCTATGGTGACAGATGTTGTTGCTCTTGTGATGACCTTGCACGGCGAATACACCAAGTACTGATGCTTTTTGTGTGAACAGGACAGCCGTGCAAGAGGGTCCCACTATATCAGGGGAGATCGGCCATCTCGTCTGTCATTGGAACCTGGGATGAAAAATTTTGTACCACCACTGCACATAAAAATAGGGCTCATAAAAAAGAATAAAACTTTGGACAAATCTGTTCAGGGATTCAAGTATTTGATATAAAAAATCCCCTCATTGAGCGGCGCTAAGATAGAAGAGGGAGTTTTCATTGGTCCTCAGATTCGAGAGATTCTTAAAGATGGTGTCTTTGAATCAGTCCTTAATGGGGAGGAAAAAGCTGCTTGGGAAGCATAAAAGTTAGTGATGTAGGGATTTCTCGGGAACAGAAAGGAAGGAAACTATGAAGAATTGGTGAGAAACCTCATCAAGTCTAACAAGAACATAAGATGTAACGTGTCACTTAAAATCCACTTTTTGGACTCGCATTTAGAATTTTTTCATGCGAACTGTGGGCAGTTAGTGACGGACATGGAAAAGCTGCACCAGGATAAATTGAACACAACAATACCTGCAGATTGTTGCTGGATATTGGCAAGAGATGATTCTTCAGCCCACTATAAGCGTCAAGCAAAAAGGCAGAGTAGATATGGATTAGATTTTAAAACGTAATGACACATGTTGTTCATTATGATAAAATAATCAAACATTACATGCCGCGTATCTTTAAACTTATAGCCAATAAGCATTTTTCAATGTGATATTTGGATTCAGTGCATGAAAATACATGAGAATTAATCTCATTTAAGAAGCACACAACTTTAAAAAAAATATGTTGACCAGCGTTATCACTCCAAGATGTCTATACATGACATTTGTAGTTATCAAGATATCCCCTGAATTTCTACACACTCCCAAATCCCCTACTATAGTTGTTTACCACATTATGATAGAAGAGTATCTTGTCAAGAAAAGGAAGGTATGATTTAAACTCTATATTTTCATGGGACTTGTCGACTTGTCGACTTGCTAGGTAAGACCACCCGCTTGCGCGGGATCGGTTTTTGTGGGAGGGGAAGAATGTCTGTACGAAAATGAAAAGATAATAGTGTATAAAAGAGGGCTTTTGCCACCGGGTGATTGAGCGAGCGATTAGGGGCGGTTGGTGGTCGTGGCTCAGGAGAAATGGGCATGGAACTCGGACGGCGGCGCCGACGCCTGGGATTAGAATCGCCAAAAGTTGAGAAAATGGTAGAAGGCGTAGTAGTAGAGAAAGGTGGAAAACCGAAAAATATTTAGTGGGAGGTGAACTGAAATGAGATGTAGTATAAGAGAAAGTTAGAAAGGAAGTGAATTTTAGTCGAAGAAAAAGAATGTGTAGATGTTTGTGCGTGGGGCGTGGCTATGTTCGTTAGTTGTGTGTATGCATCTTACGGGAAGTGAGTAGAGTTTACTTCCTGTGTGTAGAGAGTGCGTTCCTGATTAGCCCCAGGTTGGGCATGAGCGTTCCTGTTTATCCCCAAGTTGGGTTTGCGAGTCAGGAGAGTGGATCCAATAGCGGTGCGAGGAGGGGCAGGCGGGCGAGTGTTGTACTACCTTTCTCCCTCCAAGCACAACTCTAAAAGCAGAGAATTATGTGACTTGAAAATTATGTGTAAATGTCAAAATTTTAAACCCGCTTGCCAGCGTCAGCGAAGAGGCCAGGGCGTGGGTGCGGGCCTGTCGGCGAGAGAGGCTCCCCAATTCCTCTCTCGCAACCAGCCGGCGAAGAGTTAAGGGCTCTGAATTAGAGTTGAATTGTGGGCCCCCGCTAAGCCAGCGAGCAAGTGTGCGTGTATCTCTCCTCTTCCAAGCACAACTCTGAAAACAGAAAATTATATGAGTTGGGAAATGTGTGTATTTATCTTTGGTGTAAACCCGCCTGCCGACGTCAACGAAGAGGTCGGCCTGTGCCAGACCGGCAGCAGTAAAGGAGAAAAGTCTCCTTGTCGCCACCGGCCGGCGAAGATTCCTGAACGCTAGTTGAGTATGCTGGAGCGGAGAGCGACGTCCGACCTCTGCGAGTGCTGTGTTATGTGGACTCAATCGTTTGTTATCACGTCCGCCATCAGATGAATAATACATGATGAATACATTAATGTTCTGTATAAAGTATGCAAATAATATTATATGCAAATACATTCCACAATACAATGGCCATTCTTAAATGTGATATAATATTTACAATATACAGTATTGATTAAAATTGATATATATATAATGAGTTAACGAAGATTACAAATTTCATTTACAATAAAGCTATACTAGTTCAGGGGGCACTGCAACAGTGGCGGCATGATGCCACACCCTTATACATGTGGCGAGGTAGCTGTTGGTTGCATATTAATTATACTTTCGGGAGGATGGAGGCGTGTCTTAGGATCACCTCTACGGACCAGAATTACGCAGTATTCTTTTGTAATGGAGAGTGAAGTCCCTTCGACGCGGGGTTGTTCGCGTGGATAGAAGCGCTGGATAAATAACAACCAACCACGATCCAACAAATGATCATCTTTCTGCCCTTTTACCGTATAATTTGAGTTTCTGTCTATGTTTTTCCTCCTCTTCTTCCTCTTCCTTTTCCTCCTCATTTCCCTTATATTCCTCCTCCAGCTCCTTTTCCTTTTCCTCCTCTTCCTCCTCCTCCTCCTCCTCCTCCACCTCCACCTTCACCTCTACCTCCTCTTACACACCTTCCTTCACCTCTTCCTCCTTCTCCATTTCCGCCTCCTCCTTCTCTTCATCTACCCCCACTTCCACTCCCTTCTCCACCTGATAATCAATACCTCCCGGAGGTAGAAAGTGAAAGGTGGAAGAGATCAGTGCACGGAGGGAGGGAAGGAACGGAGGGAGGGAAGGGAGAGAAGGGAGGAAAGGGAGGAAAGGGAAGAGAGGGAAGAAAGGGAGGAAAATGAGAAGAAGGAGGGACGGAGGGAACGAGGGAGCGGGGGAGCGAGGAGCGAGGGAGGCAGGGAGAGAGGGAGGCAGAGAGAGAGGGAGGGAGGGAGGGAGGGAGGGAGAAGGTGGAAGAAGCGACTCAGACTTGGCATTGCTGCAGGTCATAAAGTAAGGTCAAGATTATTGTGTGTCTGTCTGTCTGTTTCTCTATCTACCGGCGTGTTTGTCTACCATGTCTGTCTGTCTGTTTGTCTTTGTCGATTTACCTGTGTCTGCCCGTCTGCCTGTCTGTTTGTATTTTTATCTGTCTGTATGCCGGCGTGTTTGT
The DNA here is from genome assembly GCF_046742065.1 of Oratosquilla oratoria. NCBI lineage: Eukaryota > Metazoa > Arthropoda > Malacostraca > Stomatopoda > Squillidae > Oratosquilla > Oratosquilla oratoria. Next base: position 31,692,696 of record NC_134781.1, on the reverse strand, counting down.
CTGCCATAAATGTCTATTTGTCTTCCTTTGGGATCTATTTCTATGTGTGTGTCTGTCTGCTTGTCTGTCTGTGTCATTCACAGTGGTTAAGAGCGTCCCGTGACCGTACTTGACATAATGTCGCCAAGTGATTTTATTCATTCCCAAGGGAGCGGCCGTAGGGCAATACGAGTTCTCAGTCTTTCGGATGAAATCGCCATGGATTAGACAGATTAAAATATAAAGCCCCTATGGACTAGGGTTACGCAGCGTGCTATTATATTTGTACATTAATATCCACTCAAAGAAGGATGTTGCTAAAAAAAAAAAAAATGGACATTTGACCTTCTGTTGACCAGATAATTGACGGTTCGAAACCTGCTTGGTCCCGTGTTTTCAGCCGCAACCCACTAACAATTACATATATTCTGCTCACATACTATAATCCCCCTCAGGGTCTGTGCTTGTGGGAGTACACTGAACCTCAAGAACGCTGCAGGGTGTGACACTAACCACAGGTAACCCACTCTATTTGAGGGCTTAAAACAGAGACCCAGTTATGATCTCCGTCCAGTGGAACAGATATCAATTCACTAGAATCCGTACACAGGAGAATGACCAAAACGATACATGGGCTTACACATTTCCTATACAAAGACAGGCTTATGCACCTTGATTTACACTCTCTAGAAAGACGAAGAATGAAGGGCGATCTAATAGAGGCATTCAAATGGGTCAAGGGCTTTGACAAGGGTGACGCAGACAAGATCATCATATTAAGACAGCAGGGCAGGACTCGTGGTAATGGATCTAAACTGCACAAATTTAGGTTTAAGAAGGAAATATGCAACAGAGTTGTTAACGAATGGAATAGACTCAGTAACCACGTAGTGAGCGGTAAAACAATTTGTTGTTTTAAGAGAAGATTAGATAACTTTATGAATGTGAATGATAGGTGGTAATGGACATGGAACTGCATGTATATATATATATATATATATATATATATATATACTGTATATATATATATATATATATATATATATATATATACGTGTATTCACATATATATGTATATGCACATGTATATGCATATATATATTCATAAGTACATATGTATACATAAATCCAGAAGCAGTGCAATTGATGTGTAGACTTGGTAATTAGATAGCTCTGCTGCTACCATCTTTGGCCCTGCAGTTGTCAGGTGAAGAGACACTGACTGAATAACAGAGTTTCATTTCTTCGTTCTCACGAGTATCAAATGCTTCGTCATTGTACTCGTAGCATTCTTCGTGTCACGCGTTCATACGTATGTACTCAGCGCATGTATACATTCATATACATACACTATGTAGAAATATCTATAAGCATACAAAACATATATATAAACCACGTTCGCAACGGTACGACTTTTTAGAAAGCAATAAAAGTTACTTTTATTTTGCAGGAATGTATGAATCAATATTATTAATTCCTGTAAAATAATAGATTGGACGTTTTTTCAATGTTTACTTGATATTTGTTAATAAACAGTCGTATGAAACTAGTGTCTATTAAGAAAAAATAACTATTTTAAAACATTGATAATCTTATTTTGAACTGCAAAGCTGATAGATTCAGTCAATATGTCTTACTTATCCTCTACAGAATCCAAGCTATCTTAAACAATATATGTAGATAATGTTTATCAGATATTTACTTCTTTATTATTCATTTTTACGAAATCCATAAATTCTGCTAGGCTAAGAGATTTCTATTCTCAATCTAGTAGACTTGAAATTCTATGCCATACTGTGAGGCAACGCGGTAATGGAAGTCGTTAGGAATATGCTTCTATAATCCTCGTCTCAGGGGCAAGTTATAGCGACCGAGATGTGGTGAACACTGCAGGCCAGTTACTTTGTTCTCCACTACGACTGCCACTCAATCAGCCAGCCAACCCAGGCTTTACACAGTAGCCTAACTAGTGACGTCATTACAAGCTAGCAGCATAAACAATCTTATTTCCAGATATACGTCGTTGCACCTATGCACAAAGAGGTACATACGATACAATGATGTTCGTTATTATACAATATATAATTAATGATAATAAGAGGTAGAGGTATAACACATTAATACGGAAAAAAGAAATACCCTGCATAATACATATACACAAGTTTTTCTTTAAATGACTGGCGGATACTTTTCTTACCACTATTTGGTAAATAAAGAATTTTTCTTAGTTTGTCTCGAGTTGGTTGGAGAACGTAATGTAAGATTCTCGTCAAACTTCTTTAGACATTTAGGTTTATTTGGGTTCAAGAAGAAAGTAGACAAGAACTGGTTTACCAACAGAGTGGTTTACGAATGGAATAGACGCAATAACTATGTGGTGAACGTTGAAATAATTGCTTGTTTTAAGAGATGAGGTAACTTTTTGGACAGGGACTCTTGCAGTCTCCTCCATTCTTGTCATATTCTTATAGTAAGTGTAGGAACTGTCACCTTGATTCAATTTTCCTGGCTCTTGTATAGGACTAAAGGCTTGAGAACGTATTGAGACCTGTCTGTTGGCTGCAGCTTGATTTTGTTCAAAGAGGACATACATACATATACCAAGGCTTTTCCCCCCCTTACAAGGGAGGTAGCCAAAAAGAAAAAGGCATAAAATCATTCCCACCCATTCCATCCCTAAATACACACTCCACTCCCCTCCACCCTCCCTCTCATCTTAGCACCTCCTGGATGACGGGTCATCCCTGCACCTTGTCCACTGCCCTGGATCAGAGGCAGTGTCGCAAGTCACAGCACATCCACAGCAAGGCCGCTTCATTAAATCGGCGACCCCCCTCTCCGCCCCCCCCCTTGCAAAAAAGGAGAAGACGGGGAGAAATCCCTTCGGGCTGCGTCAAATTTTGCTCACACATACTACCTCACCCCCTATCCCCCCGCCCATTCCACCTCATGCATCACATCATCCATATACAACCATTCTCCATTCACCCCTGTCTTCTGTCCTCTCCCGTCCTTCCTCAATAGACATTTCCCTCTTCCCCAAAGCCCCCTTCACCCCATCCATCCACCTCATCCTAGGACGTCCCCTCATGTTCACTCCCTCCACATCTGCCTTCCATACCTCTTTTACTAGTCTTTCTTCACTCATTCTCTCCATGTGTCCAAACCATCGTAATACTCTTTCATCAACCCTATCCCCGAACTCTCTTTCCACCACTGTTCTCCTCCTCACCTTATTTCTCACTTTATCTAGCCTAGTAACCCCAATCATGCTTCTCAGACACCTCATCTCAAACACATTTAAACTCCTCTCTTCCTCTCTTATGTTCCATGTTTCTGCTCCATACAGTGCTGTTGGCACAATCACTCCTTCATACAATCTTCTCTTAGCATCCATTCCCAAATTTCTATTTCTCATTACACTTTTTAATCCCCAAGGCATTTACTCACTTCTCTCAGTCTACATTCTACCTCCAACTCCACTCCACCTTTTCCTGCCACATTTGCACCCAAGTATCTAAAACTATCCACTTCCTCCAGTCGATCTCCCTTAGTGCTCACTTCCAGTCTGCTGCCACTTTCACCCCATGTACATCTCATCACCTTACTTTTACCCACATTTATCTTCAGCTTTCTTCTTTCACACACCCTCCCAAACTCTGTCACCAACTTTCTCAATCCCTCCTCCGATCCTGCCACTTTTCTCCATTTTCTTTAACCATCTCCAATCCCTGACCCACCACCCTTGCATTTACCTCTCACACCACCCCATCCATGTACAAGTTGAAAAGCCAGGGCGACATAACGCATCCCTGACGAAGTCCCACCTTTACCTCGAACCACTCACTCTCTCCATTTCTTATACTGACACATGCCCTACTACTCTCGTAAAAACTCTTGATAGCTCCTAGAAGCTTTCCTCCTATCCCGTATATCTGCAAGACCTCCCATAGTGCCTTCCTGTCTACTCTGTCGTAAGCCTTTTCCAGATCCATAAAAGCCTAAAAAACATCCTTCCCCTTTCCTATAGCTTTCTCACATATCTGTCTTACCACAAAAATCTGATCTACGCAACCTCTACCCGTCCTAAATCCACACTGTTCCTCACCAATTACT
>NC_134781.1:31673601-31676101 GCF_046742065.1 Oratosquilla oratoria | reverse complement strand
TTCGAGATTCGAAAGAAAAATTTTTTGTAACCTAAGTCGTTTCTACTCAAACGAATTATATGAAGTCGCGTAGGTGTGACAGGGGCTTAGGCCTGTTCCACACATATCGTGCGCCGTTCACAACATGATGTCGTGCTCTCTGTCACCCCTGTCACCGCTGTCATTGCCCGTTGCAGTAATTCTCTGGAGTTACAAAACACCAGGCGACGTTCTCCGTCACTCTGCAACTCAGCATTGCTTATATAAACAAGGCGCGAGCAAGCGCGTGGATGACATTAGCATACGTCTCCACGTACCCCTCTATCTACCGGCCTCTTACACTCTCAAATAACTATGGGTGTCTTTGGATGATTCCACACGTGGTCATGCCTGTAACGCGTGAAAGCGCCCATAGACACCCACGGTTATTTGAGAGCACGACTTCGTGTCGTGGACGGCGCACGGCGAAAAGTCGATACGTGTGAAACAAACATAAGGAATTATTTCTCATATCATCAGATCTTCAGGGTCTCCTCCACCAGGATCCTGAGATTCCTCGGGGTCTCAAGAAGCTCCAAAGAGGATCCCTAAGGCTGATGTCACACGGGCGGTCTACCCGCCTGACCGCGGCGGGTGAGACGCATTTCCCCACTTGAAACCGCCGCGGCCAGCCCGCCTGGCTATGTCAGACGAGAGGTTTTACATAGGAATCAATATAAAGCGGTTCCGCGGCGGCTGACCCGCTTTGCACCCGCGGCGGCCAACCCGCTCGTCTGCCTCCCTCCTAAGAGGCTTCAAATATAGGAACATGAGATGATAAAAATTAAAGAGACTGCAAGAGACCACAAGACCTACACTACACAGTTCCATGTCCCTTCCCACCTATCATCCCTATCCATAAAGTTATCTCATCTTTTAAAACAGCCAATTGTTTCAGCGCTCACTACATGGTCACTAAGTCTGTTCAGCAAGTCTGTTATCATCTTCGATATTCAGCGTGCACACGCGCGCACGCAAATAAAGTGAGCGTGAATCTTCAAGCATCTCAAGATATCCCCTACTGTTCCGGATTTTCCTCTCAAGGGACATTGCCACTGTATCCGGATCTGAACAAGGACCAGAGCCGCCGACTTTTCCAGCCAACGCCCGAACCGAACAATGGCCTCGCCGCATCTCGGGTCAAACAAACGAACATCTGTTGGAAACAACTGCACTTTACGCCTTCCGAGTACAATAGGCGCGGTGCCTGTGATCGTCGCTCAATCCGACTCGACCAACCTTTCCAATATATTTCCTACATATGAATATGGCAACAGCCTATTTGTACAGTTGCAAATATATTTAATCTGGCAACCCACCGAGGTTACTTCAGAGGTTGCCTTGTATTTGTAGACCAAAAAGCAGTATGGAGCATTAAAGTAAAGAACACTTTCAGCCTTTAATTCACCAATATAGAAGTAACCTACAATTCTACAACTTCTACATTCTGCGTGTGCATGCTGAATATCAAAGGAGATGATAACAGACACGCTGAACATCGAAAGAGATGATAACAGACACGCTGAACATCGAAGAAGATGATAACAGACATGCTGAACATAGAAGGAGATGATAACAGACACGCTGAACATCGAAGGATATGGTAACAGACACGCTGAACATCGAAGGAGATGGTAACAGACACGCTGAACATCGGAGGAGATGGTAACAGACACGCAGAACATCGAAGATGATAACAGACATGCTGAACATCGAAGGAGATGATAACAAGTCTATTCCATTCGTTAACCACTCTATTGGTAAACCAGTTCTTTCCTATTTCCTTCTTGAACCTAAATTTGTCCAATTTGAAAGCCATCACTACGAGTATTGGTCTGTTGTCTTAACATGATGACCTTGCCTGCATCAATGAAGTCGAAGTCACGATTGATCCTACAATGCCGAACGATGCCTGTGCAACAGCACTATATGGTTTGTATTCCTGTGTTACATGAAATGAAAACAGCTGTCACTTCATGCACGGCACAAGTGTGTGAGTGAAATTAGTTACAACCTTATGGACCAGTCACGCAATATTCTTTTATGATTAGAGGACAATCGTTACTGATACATCTATCTATCTATCTATGATGTAAGCGGAATATGAAACACAGGAGTCTTGGTCTTGAGTTTATTCCTGACTAGTTTCGCAGGTATGCGAAACTAGTCAGGAATAAACTCAAGACCAAGACTCCTGTGTTTCATATTCCGCTTACATCAACCTGTCAGAATGTCTCAACTATCTATCTATCTATCTATCTATCTATCTATCTATCTATCTATCTATCTATCTATCTATCCATTCCACTCTCCTGATAAGATCTCCATCATATCCTCTACCTGAAAAAACTGTATTTAACAACTGGAACATAAATTTTAATTGTATGTGTAATCGCATTACTAGAAAACATAGCTAGATGTTTGGAAGATCTCAAAATTCTATTACAAAGAATGGAGTTCGCAATTTAAGATTTACTTACAT
>NC_134781.1:31656101-31661101 GCF_046742065.1 Oratosquilla oratoria | reverse complement strand
ATAGTGGTACCATTCGCATAAATCTTTTCTAAAACCCTTACGATTTGTTCTTTTGTACCCTGATTGCGTAGCGAGTTTAGAATTGCTATTTGTTCTACCGAGTCAAAGGCCTTCTCGTAATCTACAAAAGCTAAACACAGAGGTATATTGTATTCTGTCGTTTTCTCGATTAGTTGGTTCATCGTCTGCAAATGGTCTAGAGTCAAGTATCCACTCCTAAAACCTTCTTGTTCTATTGGTTGGTTTCCATCTAAAACTTGACCCAGTCTATTTGTAAGGATCTTGGAGAATACTTTATATACATTTGATAATAAGCTAATCGGTCAATAGTTACTAAAGTCCTTCTGGTCTCCTTTTTCATTAAGCAAAATCACTATAGCATAGCACCACAATTCCGGAACGCTTTCTTGACATAAGCACTGGGTGTGCAACTGAGCTAACTTAATATGAAATTCTTTCCCTGCGTCTTTCAACAGATCTATCGATATACCAACTTCCCCAGGTGCTTTTCCTCGTTTCATATTTTAGAGCAAATTCTACTTCTTTCTTTGTAATCTCTGGTACACCACTAACGTCTACAGATGAATTTACTGACTCAACTACGGTCTTCGATGAGTAAAGCTCTTGGTAAAATTCCTCTACTCTTTTTACCATTCTGTCTCTGCAGTTAATGATTTCTCCATTTCTATCTTTCAAATATATCATTTGCTGTCTTCCTAAAGCATGTCTACGCTCAGTCCCTTTAATACTTTTACTTTTCCGAATAGTTTCCTCTATTTCATCCATGTTTTTCTTTCTTTTATCTTATCTCTGCCTTTTGTTGAAGAGCTTGTTTAGTTCTACTCTTTCTATTTTGTCTCTCCTGCTTTTAATCTGCATTGTCCTCCTATTAATTAGGTCATTTGTAGCTTTGGAATATTTTTTTCTCTAATACTTTTTGTACTTCCTACTTTCTCTACCGATTCTCTAATGATATCCACTAAATTCAAATTCATATCCTCGACTGTGTCCTCGTTAGCTCATAGAGCTTCGAATCTGTTTCTAATTTCTAACTGAAATTCCTTCTTATTATCCTTAACTTTTACTAGGTTGATTTTCTTTTTTAAAAGTAATTTATTTTTCTCGGCTCTGAAATTTGATTTAGCTGTGCAACCTACCATTCTATGGTCACTACCTATGTTGACTTTATTTATGACCGTAACATTGCTAACACTCTTGCTCTCATCTCCTAATATGAAGTCTACTTCGTTCTTTGTTGTTCCATTTGGACTTCTCCAGGTCCATTTACAACCTACACGCTTTTGGAAGAAAGTGTTCATTATCCTCATGCTGTAGTTCTCTGCAAAATTGACTAACATCTCGCCTCTGCTATTTCTTTCACCTACTCCAAATTTCCCAATGCACGACTCATCTCCTATCTTCTTCCCCACTTTAGCATTAAAGTCGCCTATTACCAACGCGTACTTACTTTTTTCTTGGTCCATTACCTGACTTAAATCATCATATGATTCAATTTCATCGTCTGAACTCTGTGAAGTTGGTGCATAAACCTGAACTATTTTTAGAGTGTACTTTTTACACAGCCTAATCACAATTCAAGTTACCCTGTCTGATAAACTACTGAACTTGACTATGTTACCAGCAATCTCTCGGTTGATCAAGAATCCTACTCCACTAGATCTCTCTTTGTCCTTATCTCTACAGTAGAACAGGTGGTGACCATCTTGTAATTGTATCAGCTTTTCTTCCGTTCTTCGGACTTCGCTCAGTACGACGATGTCCCACTTGATGCTGTCCAGCTCTTCCACTAGACTCTCCAGCCTCTGGTCTTCTGAGAGATTTATGTTGTAAGTATAGATCTTCATTTTCTTCATGCTCTTTAATGCCCAAGGCTTGGATCTGCTTAGACAGTGCTTACTCACATTCGGTGGCACACTGCCCGTAAACACGAGGCAATGCGATTCAACCTTTAGGAGACGATGATCCAACAGGAACGCCCGGGTTTTTTTTTTTTTTTTTACTGTTCATGGTTGCTATGAAGGGCTTTTAGGCAGTAATCTCACCTCCCTGCCAACTAGTTTCTGGTGAGATATTTCTCTGGTGTCACCTATTCGTTATATTCGGTGAAGCCCTTTACAGTATATCTATAGGGTGCCCAATGGTCCACGCCGTCATTATAACGGTACCCTATATATCTATGGGGAATTTCCCTGTATGCCATCAGGGACGTACCAGTTAGCAGTGGGTCCTGCAACTGTGTATGCGAGTTGCTCTTTGTCTGATCTTTCTTACAAAACCTGTTCCATATGGGTGATCCTACACAGATTTCCTCTCTATCGACATAGCTTTTGTAATCAAGATTCTCAAGCCTATCCACCACGTCAAGGTGTCAACTCTCGGATAGGAAAAGAAAAGGAGAAATACTGGTAGCCAAATCAGCCAAATTGTGTGTGGCGGTGGGGCGGGGGGGAGGATATTGGAGTTAGCGGCCGAAAGATAATGCGCCCCGAGTAGTCAACCTCAAATAGCCTTCAAGACAAGTCAGAGCGTTATAGATACATATTCATATACATGTACATGTACATGTACATATAAATATACATGTACATGTACATGTACATGTACATGTACATATACATATACATGTACATGTACATGTACATATAAATATACATGTGCATGTACATGTACATGTACATATACATATACATATAGTTATACATACATATATACATATATATACATATGTATTCATGTATATATATATATATACTCACACACACACACACACACACACACACACACACACACACACATAAGTATATATGTACACATATGAACAAAAGCATTTGTTTCGTGCGTTGTACATCCGGCCCTTCTGGTTGTTGTTTCACGCAAACACAAACACACACACACATACACACACACACATACACACACACACACGCACACACACGCACACACACACACACACACACACACACACACACACACACACACACACACACACACACACACACACACACACACACACACACACACACACAAAAGCAACACGGTGGCGTGGTTGGTAGAGCTCCCCGCTGTCACTACAATGGTCCAGGTTCGAATCCTGCCCAGGGTTGAAATAATTTCAGTATCGCTGCGCTGCGAGTCGTTTTTCCAACTCTCGTGGGTGGAGAGTTGGATGTGTGTGTGCGTGTAAAGTCACAGCATTATCCATACATCGGTCATATATGAACTCTGAACTCTCTTTCCGGAGGAAAATAGCTGTCGATCACGAATCCAACACGTGATCCAAAACCATGGTGAATCAATCACACACACACACACACACACACATGAACACACACACATACACATACACACACACACACACATACACACACACACATACATGCACATACACACGCACAGGCACGTACACGTACACACACACACACACACACACACACACACACACACACACAATGATAGTGACGAGAGGCCAGGATGTAGTGTAATCGTCGTCATTATCGGTGTATGACGCCATCACCATTTCGGCTCCTCAACATCGAAGAGTTTCCTCCCGCGTTCCCCTCTGTGTACATGATTCTGTGCGGGTGTATATGTGAATGTGTGCGTGTGGGGGGGGGGTGCGTGTGTACATGTGTTTGTGTGTTTTTGTGTCTGTGATTGTGTATGTGTGCGTATGTCTGTGCGCGTTTGTTTGTGTGTGTGTGTGTGTGTGTGTGTGTGTGTGTGTGTGTGTGTGTGTGTGTGTGTGTGTGTGTGTGTGTGTGTGTGTGTGTGTGTGTGTGTGTGTTTGTTTGTTTGTATGTGTGTGTGTGTGTGTGTGTGTGTGTGTGTGTGTGTGTGTGTGTGTGTGTGTGTGTGTGTGTGTGTGTGTGTGTGTGTGTGTGTGTGTGTTTGTAATCATAGAAGGAAAAATATAAAAACAGTTTTATTCATGAGCTTTATTGTGACAAATCAACATATTAGGTAACGGCTCTTTTTGGAACAATGTTACACAAGTCATTGAACATCAATTCTGTTCTTCTTGATCTGTTCACCTGGATGCATTTATTTATTTTTGTTCATCCTGACAATGGATAAAAATGTCTGGTTCCCAGGAATTTATCAATACATTACTTTAATCCATCATGGATAAAAAAGAATAAAATTAAATAAAAAATGTATTTTATAAATTATAAAAACGGCTCGCCGGTTATAGTTTTTACTACGTTTTTAGTATTTGGAAATCCAGACAAACGTGGAAATTATTTAGTAACAAATTAAAATGTGAATTTGTTAGGACCTTCCATTTCATTCTTTCATTCCAATAATCCTCCAAATCACCCCCTCCCTCCCTCTCCCCCATCTTATCTATCCTGCCCTCTAAAATATACGTCACTTTGTAACATGCCGGACTCCGATAAATTGAACACATAAGTTAATGAAGAAACATATAATTAAGTAGATAAACAGGCAAACTAATAAATAGGTAAATAGAAATGTATAAATAGATGAAAATTAATTAATCAATATATTTTGTATGTATATATATATATATATATATATATATATATGTATATATATACACATATATATATATAAATATGTGTGTGTGGGTGTGTGTGTGTGTGTGTGTGTGTGTGTGTGTGTGTGTGTGTGTGTGTGTGTGTGTGTGTGTGTGTGTGTGTGTGTGTGTGTGTGTGTGTGCGTGTGTGTGTGTGTGTGTGTGTGTATATATATCTATATATATATATATATATATATATATATATATATATATATATATATATATATACTTTTTGGGCAAAGTCTTTCTCGTAAACAATTACTGTTGAATGCTAAAGCACATGTGGCATCAATGATTTTTAAATAACATTTCTCTAACTTTCTAAGTATCATTTTCTCTTTATGGTTCAAACTCTGGAGAAAACTACGAACATCGTCAGAATGGGGTTTCATTTGATACCGACAGCTGTTTCAACAATTTCACTTGGTCGTCTTCAGGG
>NC_134781.1:31646101-31651101 GCF_046742065.1 Oratosquilla oratoria | reverse complement strand
CACATCAGCATTTGGGAAACTAATAATGGACGACAGTTCCCTTCCACACTGGCATTGTGGGCAGTGACACGATAAAGCACAAGCTTCGCTAACCTTTTCGTCACGGTGGCTTATCTTATAGTTTTTATTCTGTGTTACACATGAGGATTCTATCCAGATGAGAATTGTATCATGAGCTAACGGGTACTTTACTCCATCGAAATACCTTTCAGTAAATAAAATCCTTTTGACTGATCACAAACTAATTCTAGAAAATAATCCACCATGATGGAGGGTTTAGCAGCAAGAGATGATAGTAAGAGAGTAAAACTATTGTTGGAAGACAAATGGATAAATGACAAATGTTCCACTGGAGGACAAACGTGTGAATATGAAAATGGATATTCTTAGAATGAGACTGGCTGACAAGACTTGGCAATAATCTTAGAGGATACATACATACATACATATGGAGTATTCCTTTTGGAAGACAACACTTTCTTTGGGTGATCAAATATTCATTCATATCACGTCCTTATTACAGGATGCCATAGAGTCGACGAATACCTTGGGACGCATAGCAATCTCGATCATCGTGATCTCCTTCAGATCACATGACTTATAGAACACCTTCATGTAGATTATAGACTTCCGTTAAGCTGCAGAAGGTAGTTACTAGTAGTAAATAACATTAGGACTATTCTTGACTATAGAGTAGTTGGAGGGGGTTGTTCAACTACATCGTAGCAACGGTGTACATGACAGGCATGCAGGGTGATCTGCATGATGTATATGTACATGTCATAAGCTTCTTGTGCGTAGTGTATCGGTATAGATGCACGCATAGCACATGCGTGCATGAGCCTACAATGTGTAAATCATACGTTTTATCATTACGTCATCATCATTAAATCATACGTCAACGTCATTCGCGTCACAAACGTTCAAAGAACTGAGATCCATGCGGTCACTGAGCCTCATCACGAGTGTTTCTATATGCAAAGTAATTATTGTATATATAGATAGATATATATATATATATATATATACATATATATTAGCACTACAGAACACCATTGCATTTCGGGTTTTTAGCATTCTATTATCATTATTACTATTATTTTAGCATTTCATTTTCTTTTTGGTCCACTGTTGTTCGTGCAAGACCCATAGACACCCTTTCATCTACTCTCCATATGCACTCATCGTGTTTTCGTTTATGTCGACTTCGATCAATATAACGTCACAGCGTTCTCTGGATCACCCCAAGTCAGTCTTGTTTTCTTTGAGGCTGTTGAAGCCCACCATCACCACAAGACATTCTTTAACCTTGAACCTCACTCTCACTGATCACGTGGTCTCAGTCCTCACGGGTAGAGTGAGAAACGACGTTACGTTTTCTTACTGCAGACTTTCATGAGTCCCTACGTAGTCTTCATCGAACTCCTTCTTCGACTCATTGGCTCTTTGGGGTCTTCCAGGAAAAGGTCCTCGGCCTGGCGGCGCCTTCGCCTCTTCCTCTTCGGCAAGGTGCTGGAGGTCTCGACGCAGAGGAGGATGAGAGCATTGTCACACGCCACTTTTTCCTGGTCCAACAGGCGGAGGTTCTTCAGCGCAGAAGCCATGCCGAAGGAGGAGGAGCTGGCAACGTTCCAGTTATTGCAATTGAGGTTCTCGGCGAGCTCTCCATAGCGAGTGGATCCATGCCAAACGTACTTCAGGGGCCTGGGAAGAGACATAAGAACATAAAAACACAAGAAGAATGAAGGAAACTCCAAGAGACCATAAAGATACTCTAGGTAGTTCTATGTCCATTACCCCCTATAATTCCTATCCATAGAATTAGCTTAGTCTTCTCTTAAAACACGAATAGACATAAGAACATAATAATGTAAGAGACTGCTAGAGACTATAAGACCTACACTAGGCAGCTCCATGTCCCTTACTCACTACAAGGTTACAAAGTCTATTCCATTTGTTAACCACTCTGCTTGTAAACCAGTTCTTGCCTAATTCCTTCTTAACCCATTCAACTCCGATGACAAGATGTCTTGTCATTTGGTCAAATAAAACAAAAAATCATAAAACACCAAAATGTTTGATCAAACACCAGAAAAATATGACGTCAGTCCTCGCTTCGCTGCGAGCGAAGCGAGGATTGACGTCATATTTTTCTGGTGTTTGATCAAACATTTTGGTGTTTTATGATTTTTTGTTTTATTTGACCAAATGACAAGACATCTTGTCATCGGAGTTGAATGGGTTAAACCTATATATGCTCAATTCAAATCCATTACTGCGAATTCTACCCTGCTGTCTTGACATGGTGGCCTTGTCTGCATAACCCTTGTTAAATCCAATGACGAAAAATGTAAAGATGATATACCAAAAGGGCTCTTCAGCCCTGTAAGGGAGGTAGCCAGCCATGACAAAATTAAATCATATGGAAAGAGAATACTGCAATTGTGCAAAAACAATTTACTGATCCCACACCAGTTTGTTTTCCCTTCCATCTTAGCTCCTTGTGGATGCAGGGCCATCCCTGATCCCCGCCCACTCTCCGGATCAGAAGCAATAAAGCAAAACGCATGAAAATTATAAAAATATTGATAAAAATCGATAATAAATAAATTAATAAATAAATGTCCCTCCTACCCTTTCAGGATTTTTTCCAGATGAATCTAAAAATGCTAAATACGTTTAAAAGTATATTTTCTTTTTTGGGTAGAAATATGTTAATTTCTTATACAGGTGCCATATGACGTCATAACGACTCTTGCTAAAGCTTTGCCTTCTCTCATCTCTGCACATCAGTTTGTACCCAAAATCTTATAAAATTTGGTTTTAGAAGTGCATTAGAAAATTTAATATTGTTCTTGTAAATTATAATACATCAATGTAATAGATTTTTTTTTTTGGCGGACATCAATATGAAAAATTGTTGCTAAAAGCTATGGAGAGACGAAGTTGCGTAGACTCCTTAAGACGCCATCTTTGTTTTGATAGATTCGGAGGTCGGAGACGACGACAGCCTGATGACGTCTAGATTTACAGGTACCGCATTATTAAATGCAGGTTAGGCTAGGTTTGGTAGGTAGATTAGGTTAGGTAGGTAGGTAGGTTAGGTTGGGTTAGAATAGACGAATTCATCACACTTTAATTTCTTCGACCTCCGCCTCAACTAAAACAAAGATGGCGTCTCAAGTAATCAAAGCTGCTACGTTTATTTGTTTATAGTTTTTAGCAAATGTTTCTATTATCAATTTCCGGCAAGAATAACGTATATTATGTTGATGTATTATAATCTACAAAACTATTATCTAATTTTTTATCACAATAGCTCGTAGGTGTACACAATTTACCCATATTCCTTGTAGTAAAGGTAAATCTATAACATTGGAAACTATATATTATATATATATTCTTTATCAAATACATTCTGACTTTTCATAATCAATGATACATTTATCATAAAACGTAGTGCCAAACTTCTAATGCATCGCTACCTGAATTTTGGTTAGGATATTGATGAAAAGTAACATTATATACTGTAAATTTTTTTAGTAAAATCACAGTATTCTCTTTCCATATGGTTTTATTTTGTCGTCTATATATTTATTTCGTCTTTCTCGCATTCATTCACTTAAGAAAAATTCGTTATATATAAATATATCTTTTTTTTATCTTGTCATATAAGCGAAAAAAAAATATCAGGTAAAGTGTTATTTTATCTAATTATACAGCATATGTTGACACATTACAAGCAAATAGCAAATAATGTTGACTATATTAAAGCCACACTCTCCACAAAAACCTCCGTGATCTTTTCATAGCAAGAAAAGACTTCCAAAAATGCAATTCATTTCCAACTCTTCATCTTCCATCCCTTCTTCACAACCGACATAAAATCATACTCTCGACATTGAACCCTCAAAGCTCAAAAACCGTCTGTCCTTTCCCTAACCCTGTTCAAACCTTTTCAACCCTGATTTAGCGTCTCATAATCCCCCTTAGACATCACACGTGTCCTTGAGGACTTCATAGAGGATTCTATACTCGCCAGTTGTTATCCTGTAGGACATCCCGTCCGTCAAAAGATAAAAGTCGAGGCCTCTGGAGAAATTGCCCGCCGTCTCCGTTGGTCACGTGACGCCAAGAGGTGAAAAGCGTTTCTCCCTGTTGAAAAATAAATCAATAAGTAGATAAATGAATACACAGAAAAATCAATAAATGAACAAATACGTAAGCATATAAATGTATAGATAAATAGATAAATGAATAGATAAATAACTTAATTAATTAATTAATTAATGGAGAAATAAATGGATAGATAAATGGATAAATACCTGTAGTTAAATGAACAAATAAATAAGTATATAAATAAATAGAGAAATGAATGAATAGGTAAATATATAGTAGATAAGTAAACAAATAAATAAATAAATGAATATACATATACATACATATGCATATAAATATACATATACATATATATACATATACATATACATATATACACATGTACATATGCATATGCATATGCATGAATGAATAGGTAAATATATAGTAGATAAGTAAACAAATAAATAAATAAATGAATATACATATACATACATATGCATATAAATATACATATATATACATATACATATATACACATGTACATATGCATATGCATATGTGATGAAACGATGGATGTGGTGAAGTAACGATTAGCATAGTTCACCCCTTCAGAGCATGCTTATCCCCCTCCCCCCTCCTTCCCCTCCTCCCCCTTACCACCTCCCCCTCCCGGTCCTCCTCCCTCCGCCCCACAAAGCTGACGTGTACTTGGATAGTTGAACGTGGCCATTCCGTTTGGATATTTCTCTTCAGAGTATTGATCCGATTATTTATCTTTATGATCTTCTGGTTATTATTTTGTTATTTTCTGATTATTTTTATTATTACATTTTCTATTAATTATCAATACCTGATTATATATTAATTCTTATTCGATGGCTTGAGTGGTTTTTAAACTT
>NC_134781.1:31636101-31641101 GCF_046742065.1 Oratosquilla oratoria | reverse complement strand
AGAGAGAGAGAGGGGGGGAGTGAGAGAGAGAGGGGGGAGGGGAGAGGAGGTGAATGTATAAAGAAGAAATTTTTTCATTTTTTTTTATATTTTTCTTCCTCTCCACGTCCTCTCCACCTCCTATTCCCTGTGATAATCATCACCATCACCATATTGACATTCATCATTACTATCATCGCCACCACTATCATCACCACCACCACCACCATTGTTTTCATCACCATCATCTTCATCATAATTAACATTCCATCATCATCATCATCATCATCATCATCATCATCATCATCATCATCATCATCATCATCATCATCATCATCATCATCATCATCATCATCATCATCATCATCATCACCATCATCATCACTATCATCATCATCACCATCACCATTATCATCACCATCACCATCATCACCATCATCACCATCACCATCATCATCATTATTATCATCATCATCACCACCACCACCATTTTTTCATCACCATCACCTTCATCATAATTAACATCATCATCATCATCATCATCATCATCATCATCATCATCATCATCATCATCATCATCATCATCATCATCATCATCATCACTATCAATATCACGGTTCGATACTCCTCCATTGAATATATTCGTTTCCAAAATAAACAAGTCCAAGAAATAATTACGCTTTTTAAAAATTATAAACATATAAATATACAAATATACTGTATATATATATATATATATATATATATATATATATATATATATATATATACTGTATATATATATATACATATATATAAGTATATACATGTATATATATATATATATATATATAGATGGGTGTGTGTGTGTGTGTGTGTGTGTGTGTGTGTGTGTGTGTGTGTGGGTGTGTGTGTGTGTGTGTGTGTGTGTGTGTGTGTGTGTATGTGTGTGTGTGTGTGTGTGTGTGTGTATGTATATTTACATATATATATATATATATATATATATATATATATATATATGCTAATAAGAACACGGGTACGTGTGTTCACTTATGCAAAGTAGACCACTTGGAAAAAAGAAACTAACGAAGCAGAGCGCTTTCGTATATTACATGGTACACTTTTTGCACTGGATGTAATATACGAAAGCGCTGTGCTTCGTTAGTTGTTTTTTCAAGTGGTCTACTTTGCATATATATATATATATATATATAGATATATATATATATATATATATATATATATATATATATATATATATATATTATCAACCACAATGCAATTTAATTCTAAGCCATATAGGCGCATGCAGAAATTGTAACGTGGTACGCCCGAGGACTCGAACCTATGCGGCGAGAACGTTACCAGTGCCGAGTCATGAGAGATATTTACCATCTAAAAGGAGTAACAATAGGAGGAAGAAATCTCAATAATATTAGATATACAGACGATACTGTGTTACTCGCAGAATCGAAAGCTCAGCTACAGGAATTAGTTACAGCACTAGTAGAAGCAAATAGAAACAGAGTTCTAAAAGTGAATAAAAAGAAAACAGAAGTGATGGTAATGACGAAAAAACAAGAATGTCCAAAGGTAAGAATTCAAGTAGAAGGAAGAATACTGACACAAGTGGACCATTTCAATTACCTAGGAAGCATATTAACTTAGCATGGGAAATGAGACAATATTTCCAACCGTTCTATCAACACAAATCTTATGTAAATGATGTCCCAAAGTACACAATTACAAAAAAAAAAGTGCAATGTTTCTGACAGGGTTATTATTTAATTTTATTCACATGCGGTCCTTACCTCAAGGTTGACGATGGGCTGACTTCGGTCAGCGAAACGGACGAGGGAGGTGACTTCATGGCGTTCTCCGGACAGGAACGGCCTGAAAAAGGAAGACCCGAAGAACTATGAGAACAGGTGAATTATGAAAAGTTGTTCTTGCAAATGACGTCATGATTCTTGTAATACGATGTATATTTCGATATCCTTGTATCATTATGGCAGTGATTACGATTCCTCAGTCACATTGCAACTAGATGGGTACAAATATACTCATATATATATAATATAATATATATATATAGATATATCATATATATATATATATATATATATTATATATAGTAATAAAGTATAAATATTATTATGTTATATGTATATATTATATTAATATATTATAAATATACTGTAAATATATATATGATGTGTATGTAATAACTATAAACACACACGTACACACACACGCACACACACACACACACACACACACACACACACATATAAATATATATATATATATATATATATAATATATACTAATATATATGCCTTTTATATTCATATATACACACATATATATAATATACATACATATCAAATAATTCCGACTGTCGTCCCGGATTCGAACCTGGGCTAATGAATTCTCACTGCCGTCGCCTTACCGACTGAGCTACTGACCCTATAAAATTCATCAACCTGGAAGTTAATCTACTTCCCGAGGAACTCAGTCGACTTCTAACTGTCGTCCGTACTTATTATTTTACAGTGAACCAGGGCTACTTAGCTAGTGGTTAAGACATGGTCTTATCACCGTTACCATACCTGAATAGAATCACCAGTGACGGTGATGTCGATCAAATAATTCCGAAGGGGGGTAACTACCTGAATGGGGAGTAGGTTACCTACCTGAAGGGAGAGTACTTACTTGAAGGGGAGTACCTACCTGAAGGGTGAGTACCTACCTGAAGGGTAAGTACCTATCTGAAGGGGGAGTACCTACCTGAAGGGGGAGTACCTACCTGAACGGTGAGTACCTACCTGAAGGAGAAGTACCTACCTGAAGGGGAAGTACCTACCTGAAGGTGAAGTACCTACCTGAAGGGGGAATGCCTACCTGAAGGGGGAATACTTACCTGAAGGAACCTCGAAGTCCTGCTCCTCGTGCTTGCCTGAAGCAGGCGTAGTTGGCTGAGGAGATGCCCCGGACGTCTCCTCGCCAGGGTTCGTTGAGGGCGGCCACTCGAAGCTGAAACGCCAGATGAAAAGTCAGTTCGGTGGAAGGATTTAGACCCTATGTGTAGAGCATTGTAAGGTGTTTGTATGCGACACACATACAAACACACACACACACACACACACACACACACACACACACACACACCAACGCACGCGTCCGCGCGCGCGCGCACACACGCACGCAAGGTAACACACGCACGCAAAACACACACACACCACACACACAACACACACACACGCAACACACCCACACACACACAACGCGCGCGCGCCAGCGCGCGCACGAACCCGAAAAAACACCTAGTTATGTCGTGTGTGTGTTTTGTCGTGTGTGTGTGTGTGTGTGTGTGTGTGTGTGTGTGTGTTGTGTGTGTGTGATGTGTGTGGTGTGTGTGTGGGTGTGTTGGTGGTTTTGTGTGTGTGTGTGTTGTGTGTGGGGGTGCATGTGCAATGGTGCCGTGTGCGCGTGTGTGGCGTGCGTGTTGTGTGTGGTGTGTGTGTGTGTGTGTGTGTGTGTGTGTGTGGTGTGTGTGTTTGTGTGTGCGTGATGCGTGATGTGTGTGTGTGTGTGTGTGTGTGTGTGTGTGTGTGTGTGTGTGTGTGTGTGTGTGTGTGTGTGTGTGTGTGTGTGCGCGCGCGTGTATCTTTCAGCTGAATAAAATAGCCTGGCATTCGCCCTGGGAAAACTTACAAAGGACTCCAAAAAGTATCGTTCAGTTTCGCATGGAATATCATGAAACATCGGATGGAGGATAATGGAACATATGTGATGGTTCCGCATTATCATGTTAGAACCGATTTGCCCAATTAGTTGTATATACATATATGACATGACACAAATGGCCTGTACATATGTGCGTCATATCTCACTTGTGTGCCCATGATTCCATTTGCTCTACTGTTCATTATGAAAATCCCCTAACTTGAGCGGTACTTTCTGGATTGTACGTAAATAGAATAGAAGACCAAAATGCTACATACGAATTTTATCATATGATTACGATTTTATCTGTTATTCTGGTTAAGGGTAAACTGAAGAGGAAAGGGAAGGGAAGGGAAGGGAAGGGAAGGGAAGGGAAGGGAAGGAAGGCAAATTCGCTGTAGAGGGGTAAAGGTCGCCCAGAGTTCCCTTCAGGCCCTTTCACTCCTATTCTTTGTTAATGAAGATCAGTTATTTTGGTAGGAGTAATGTCGATAAAGTCCATCACAGCATTAATAGAGATAAAAAAAAAATCAACCTTATCTCCAGAGGGGACCATCGCCATAGAGCTGATTAAAATCGTCTGGCGGCAACAGGAATAGAAGGAAAGGACTACACGGTAGGGAAGGTATTTGAGGCAATGGGCTCACATAAAATATAACGGAAAACTTATCTTCGAAGAGATAAGTCAACTTTGCCCTTGGTGATTGGATAGCTAGAGTAAGTGGCAGTTACCAGCATCCTTTAGGGGATCAAACCGAAGCCTATGAATATGTGTATATATTACATATATATATATATATATATATATATATATATATATTATTCGAATATATATATAATTTATATATATGCATGTATATATATGTAAATATATAATGTAATATGTAAATAGTATACATATTATATATATATATAATATATATATATAATATAATATATATAATTCTATAGACATCTTGACAAACATTCAAACAATAATTCACTTTCCATTCTAAGGTAGCCAATCAACAATTGAGATATTCGAAGTATATAAGCGATACATGCAGAAATTTTGGAAACGTAGGTCAACATGAGCAGACCCATCAAAATAACAGACAAGCAAGGACTCGAACTCTGTGCTAAGCACTTGAACAAGTGATAGTGACTTAAAAAATCTAAACCAATTTGTGCGCCATCTCTTTTTGAAGGGCCGATATCGGTTAATGTCCACTATCACTTGTCACCATGCTAGCGCAGGTTTACGAGTCCTTGGCTGTACCACGATTTTAATTTACTGCATGTAATCGCTTCCCTCGAGTATCTCGATGTTG
>NC_134781.1:31582703-31610203 GCF_046742065.1 Oratosquilla oratoria | reverse complement strand
AATAAAAATAAAAAGAAGGGCTCAGCGAGCAAGAGATTCTCTTTGGGAGGGATAAATGGTCCGAGATTTCGTTCTCAGACTTCGACGACACCCCCATCAGGAGTCCTCCCAGAGGACCTCCGCGTTCGAGGTTTCTCCTTCTTCAGGAAAATCGGAGAATTTGTCACACAGGGGATCAAGTGGTACTTGAAGCTTGGTGGTGGTGGTGGGCGGGGGAGGTGCTTATTGGTTTTTTTCTGGTTGTTATCACAGGATTTTTTTTTTTTTTATACAGTGCCCATTAATTGATAACATACTACCTCCTAGGTGCAAAACCGGCACCCAAAACTCGGAGTTCACTTTAAAAGATGACTAATAATTCTCCAACTTCTTTTGTATGACCCTTGGTAACCGCACGGTGCTCTGGACAGAGGATTGGTGTCCCTATAGGAGGTGAAAGGAGCGTTGGCAGGCGAAAAAATAATTGTGTCAAAGACTTGGTTAATTTTGGCACCCACACTTGAAAATAATGCCCACCCCTGTCCTACGTTCTCTTTATACACTTTAAGGGTTTCATTCTTGTTAACGCCTGACGATTTTAATCAGAAAGAAGGCAGAACCACCTCCATTCTAAGAGATTAACTCCAATTTCCTCTTTTTTCATTCATCTAATTATTATTGTTTTTCATATTTGATTTATTCATTTATCTGTTTACTTGTTGTCTATTTATTTATCTATCTATTCACTTATCTACTGCTATCACTGGTGTTCTCTGTCCGATCAACTTTAATCATACTAACCATACCACCCTGAGGTCCTACCCTTAGCTTAATAAAATCGACTGGAACAAAGAACACGCTACGGGCTATGTCGCGTTGGTTATCGACAACCCTGGTGAGGCGAGGAAGCAACCAAACGTCGGCCTAAAAAAAATAGCGACTTGCCATAATTGACAGGGCTTTGCCCTACCAAGTATTTCTCACTTCCTGGGATGGTGAGTTAGATGAGTTTACTAGTTTGAGTAGGATAACCAAAGTGGGTTATCATACTCAATAGGATAACTGAAAAAGACCATAGCCTCTTGGGCGCTGTTTCCATATAGATAAAATCGTCTGGCGACGGTAGGAATAAGATCCATAATTGACTCGTGACAACACAAAGTTTAATTTCTAACCTGTTTCTAATTAATTATCACTTCGTTCTACCTGTCTCCAGGTGATTTTATTTAAATGAAAGAAACCCCTACACTCATTAGATCAGGAGTGGGCAACCCTTGGCACGCGTGCAAAATCTGGCACTCTTACGATATTTTTCCAGCACGTGAAACCCTTAAAAACAATAATCAATAAATATCCAGCTTATTTTGTGTGACCATTGGTAACCGCCTGCTGCATTGAACGGCGGATTAGGGCCTTTATGAGAGCTGAATTGAGGGAAGCCTTTACTCGTATATAGTCCTCTAAATTTACTCCGTTGGCAGGCGAGAAATTTTTGTATCAAAGACTTGGGTGATTTTGGCACCTACACTTAAAAAAGTTGCCCACTCCTGGATTAGAGGCAAAGTTAAATCTACCTCAGTTGAGCCTTTGCTGTTATAAATTATTTCTGTGTTCGCTCTGGTGCCGTTAAGCGGTTTTATTCACCTAAGGGGGTAGAGGAAGAGTTAACGGCCTGGGAGCGAGTATCTTTCACTGGTGACGTTCCTCCCCTACGTCACCCTCGAGCGACTTCGAGTCAAAACCTATGGGAGGTATTACCGAAATGGTGACGTCGCTCTCGAGTAACTTAGAGTCACAACTTGTAGAAGGTGAACTAGACAACTCGTACACTACCTTCTCGTTCGATCCATTCTGCTGGTCTATGACGTGGGGTTCCTCCTCCTCGTAATAGCCGACGGCGGAGACAAAGGCTAAGACGGCGACCAACGTCAGCACAGCAAAGAGGACAAGTCCTGCTACGAGCTTTCCCGTTCTCGACACCACAGCCGCCATTTTGAGTTCACCACTTGGTACTCACTATTCACGCGACGAAGGTCAATCTCGCGGTGGAGTGGTCCTCCACCATCTCAAGTGTCACTGTCCGCGTCGAAGGTCATGTTCTCAAAGTGATGGGAAAGGTTCTCCAAGCCCCCCAAAGGAGAGCACAAGAATGGAGGAGGTCGCGAGAGGCACAAAGTTATGTAAACAACACGGTTCAAAGTTTATACACTGGCGAAGTCTCCGAAGTCTGAGTTCGGGAGGACAAGGTCGAGATCGGGGACCTGTTGACTCTTTGGTGTCCGGAGGACGTCTGGGTCTAAGAGCGCCTCGGACCCTCTCAAGTCGAACGGGCCGAGGCTGAGGGCGTGCGCTGAGTGGTCGCCCGCCGCTTTGAACCGGCCAATCAGCGTCGAGGACGCGGTACCCCAACCGCCACTTTCCCGCCAATATGTCTCGACTTTTTGTCTCTCGTGGCGCCCAGGGAGATTCCCAGCGTCCGTTAATTTTTCCGGCTGGAGGGTAAGAATGGCATGAAAGGGGGAGGGTAATGAGGGGGGCATAAAAGAAGACATTTTGGGGGAGGAAGAGGAGGAGGAAGAGGAAGAGGAGGAAGAAGAGGAAGAGGAAGAGGAAGACGAAGAGAAGGAGGAGGAGGACATTCCTCAGCCGAATGGAATCACCATGACAGCTGAGTTTTGGGGCGGGGGTTCGCCTATGAGGAGGACAATTTTCAGCCGAATGGAATCACCATGACAGCCCGGCCAGCTGATTCCCTTGTAGTTATGTAGCTAACCATCTTGGGTGAACAATAAGCGGTTTTCTTCTTTTCATGTAAATGAATAACTAACCCCCACCCACCCACGCCCACCCACCGCAATGACGCCCCCTCTCCCGACATAGAAAAAAATATATACAATTTTGGAAGTAATTATTCCTGGTGGATATGTTTAGGTAAATGAGGTTAGTCTTTGTATCTTAGGGTATGAGAAATTCAAATGTGCATTCATATCATAGATCGCATACACACATACAGGCTGCCAAATAAGACGAAGATTCTCAATATCACAAGGAAAACATGAGGCTCGGGTTGTACTGAGAGGGGGAACACTTGCGTTGCCAAAAATTATCTCTGTGCATTGTTAAATATGTCTATCAAGAGAAAATGCAAGGGAACCAATGCGGATCAAGAGAAATGGCGACGAGTTTGAGTCGAATGTCGACACAAACGCAGAGCCTTCTGGAGGCGCTATGCCGAAACTAAATGCAGATAGAGGCTTTGAAATCCCAAGAGGGCCCCTTAGATTGTACAATGATGACCCTTTTTCTGGTTTTGGTAAATGCGAAAGAAGAAATTTGAGTCGAATCATAGACATGGAAAGGGAGATGGAATTAAGGAACGAGATTGTGAATTTAAGGAAAGGCTATTTCGAAATAAATAACGAACTAAGTGAATTAAGAAAAAAAAGAACTAATTGAGGTTAAATGTGAAAATGAAAAGACGAAAAACAATGATGCCACCAATAGTGAGAATTTAAAAAAGAAGTAAATCACAAAATACAGGCAATGTCTAAAAAAATTGAAGAAAACTTAGGTGAGGAAAATTTGCAGAAGATTAAGAAATGGAATGAAAATAGAGAAAAGGAAGAGATAGCATTTAAAGAAATAGTATAACAAATGCAGGAAAATACAAAGGACACAATTATTCAAATAATCAAAGAAAAGGCAAATTGGGCAAGAGATACAGTGGATAGAAAAAAGTGTATTGTAATATAAGGATTAAAGAAAAAATTTGGTCTGGTTAGGTAATTGAAAGAAAAGTCAGAAAAATAAATAGCAAAAACAATTCTAAAAATACAAGACGATGACCAAGAAGTAGAAAAAAACATAAGTATATAGAATAGGACAATATTCTAAAGAAAGAAATCGACCTCTAAAGATAAAACTGAGATCACAAATTGTAGCAGAAGACATACTAGCAAACCAGGTAAGTTAGCAGAGAATGAACATTACAACAATATATGGATAGAAATATAAATGTATGTTGAAGAGAAAGAGAGAAGACACTGAGAGGTGAAGCTAAAAAAAAAAAAAAAAACGCGAAGAGAACCGACACCGAAAGCAAGTTCTATTGGAGAGTCTTAGACTGAGAATATGGTATATCAAGGTAAGCGCAACGAAAGGGGAAAAAACGAGATGGAGAAGGAAAAAAATATAAGTGGCCTATACTAACATAGATGGATTAATATCAGTAATGAGTGAACTAAATGATTACCTATCAGAAGAAAAACCAGACATAATGGAAATTGTGGAGACGAAATTAAGAGGTTCACTACCACCAAATAGTGTTGGACATGGGTTATATAATTATTGAGTTAAAAACAAAAACGAGAAACAGGGCGGAGGAATCATGTTTTTGGCCAAGAAAAACTTAAATGTGACAAAGGTTGCAGAAGTTAAAAACAGTGTAGAAATGATCATGATAAAAGATGAAGACAACGACATGAAAAGTAAAAAAGTTTGTGGTGATTCATGTACCCCCCCCCCCAAAAAAAAAAAACGGGCTCTTGAGAAGAGGGTGAGCATTCGAAAATGTTAGAAGGTTAGAAATAATATGGCACTTATGGGAGATTTTAACTGCAAGGAAATATCCTGGGAAGAGATGACAGTAAAAGATGGAGAGGATCTATGGGGAAATGTATTACTTGTCATAACTATAGAACATACAATAACACAGTGGGTAAAAGAAAATACCAGATATAGAAGTAATGAATAACCGTCGAGACTGGATTTAATATTTACAACAGAACCTGAAATTGTGGATGAAAATTAATACAAGACACCATTTGGAAAGAGTGACCACATACTAATAGAGGTTGAACTAAAGGAGGAAATATATATGGAGAGAAATGAGAAATACAGAAAAGGAAGACTGATGTACAACAAAACAGACTTTGGGAAACTTAAGAAATTCTTTCAAAATGCAAATTGGAAAAAAAATTCTACAATGAAGAGACACAAGTGGAAGAGAAATGGATGATTTTGATGGAAATTCATAATGAAGGAGTGAATAAATACGTACCAAGACAGAAACAGTAAAAGCTGTACATTAAGTGCTGGTTCAATAGAAGATGCAGTGAGGCGAAAGATAGAAGAGATAAAGCTTGGAAAAGATGGAACAAAATGGAGGAAAAAAGAAACTACGAAAACGACATCATAGAAAAATGTAAAGATCAACCCAAACTATTCTATAGATATGTGAATGGTAAACTTAAAAATAAAGAGGAAATGATGAAACTACACCACGGAAATATAGAATATAAAGAAGATTCAGAAATTGTTAAAGTCATGAACAATCACTTCAAGTCGGTTTTCACTAGAGAAAAAGTATAGCATTGGGACGAAGAAAGTGAAGTGCGACCCCCCCCCCCACCATGAGGGAAATAACAATAACACAAAAAAATGGGTCAATAAACGAACCTTGATATCAGGAAATCCCACGGTCCAGGTTGAATTGCAAATTGAATACTAAAATAATGTAAAGAAGAATTAATGGACAAAATATATAACATAAGAAGTGCTCATTCAAAGAAGGAAAAATACCAAAGGACTGGAAAATGTCAATATTGTACCAATATATAAAGGAGGAAACAAAGAAGAACCAACAAATTACAGACCGGTCTCCCTTACAAGCACTGTAGCCAAAATTTGTGAAAAAAAAGATCAAGAATAGATGGATAAAACACCTGAAAGAAAACAATATAATAAACCCGAGACAATTTGGATTCAGACAGGGAAGATCATGTGCCACAAACTTAATCTGTTTCTACTCAAGACTAATAGATATAATACAAGAAAGGGATGGATGGGCTGATTGTGCTTTCCTAGACTTACAAAAAGCCTTCGACAAAGTACCACACAAAAATTATTGAAAAAAAACATGGAACCATAGGAGGGATACAAAGTGAATTACTAAACTAGATGTAGGATTTCTTGCATAGCAGAAAAATGAGAGTAGTGCTCAGAGAAAAGAGTTCAGCTTGGGAGGAGGTGATTAGTGGAGTTCCACAGGGATCGGTATTGGCTCCAATAATGTTCGCTATTTATGTGAATGACATGGATGAAGACGTGGAATGTTGCATGAGCTTCTTTGCAGATGATGCCAAATTGCTGAGGAAAGTGAATACTGAAACTGATTGTGAGTCACTACAGAGAGAATTAATCAAGTTTAGGAAATGGAGTCAGAAGTGTGAAGTAGGCTTCATCATTAAGAAATGTAGCATAATGGAGTTCGAAAAAAATATCAGGACAATATGAAATTGGAACAAAGGAAGTAAAGAAAGTGGGATCAGAAAAAGACCTGGGAGTGATTATCTCAAATGATTTGTCCCTGATAAACAAATAAACAAAATTGACGAACAATCTTACAACTTGCTAAGATCAATAAATGTGGCTATTAAAAGATACTAGTCACACTAATAAGTCCTAGATTGGATTATGCTGCGACACTATGGTCACCCAGTACCAAAAAGAATATATAGAAAATTGAAGAAAAAAGAATCCAGAGAGCAACCACGAAAATGGCCCCAATACTTTCAAACGTGTCATATGAGGAGAGACTGGCTAAATTGAAATTACCGACTTTGGAACAAAGAAGAAAAAAGAGGTGACCTGCTGGCCATCTACAGAATCATGAAAGGCACGGAAGCCCTTGATAGAGAGGACTTACTATATTGGGATTAAAGAAATACAAGGAGACATGAAAAGAAACTCATAAAGGATAGCTACAGAAGGGACCTGAAAAAAAAAATCCACACAGAGTGGTGGATATCTGGAACAAACTGAATAAAACAATAGTGTGTGCAAAAACTATACACGAATTTAAGAGCAAACTAGACATTGCAAGATACAAAGACGAGACACCACGAGCATAGCTCCTCATACCGTAAGATACAATTAGGTAAATACAACTAGGTAAACACACACACACTCACACACATGAAGGCCTATGTATCTATGTAGTTTACATTTTATTCAAATAAGAACATAAGAACACAAGAATAAAGGAGACTGCTAGAGACCATAAAACCTATGCTAGGTAGTTCCATATCCCTTACTACGTTTGCTCCCTATCCATAAAATTATCTGATCTTCTTTTAAAACAGCCAAATGTTTCAGTGTTCATTACATAGTTACTAAGTCTATTGTATTGATTAACCACTCTGTTGGTAAACTAGTTCTTGCCTACTTTCTTCTTCAACCTAAAATTGCTCAATTTATATCCTTCCGACCCATGACTGCCCTTCCCACTCTTGGACAGTATGTGTAGAAAGAGTCCTCACTACCTAAACACTATCTAAGTGCTTTGCTAAGCTTAAGTTGTTGCAATGCTAAGTGTTGGACGCTGATACTGACATAATTGTGACCATCGAAACTCTTCAAGGAGGGTTGAGGCGTGTGCGTCCGCCACGCTAAGACCATGCGATTATTGTAAAATTGCAATATATATATGTATATATATATATATATATATATATATATATATATATATATATATATAAAGTATATATATATATATATATATGTATGTATATATATATATATATATGCATATATATACATATATATATATATATATATATATATATATGCAAATAAATCACAAAAACACGTGATTCACAAAATGTCTAATAAAACCACTTGGAAAATAAAATTAAAAGTGACCGAACATTTTCATCCAGACATTTTCATAGGTACAAAGGAAACAATGATAATATATATATAGAAATTAGGGGGAATTAAGACAGGTCCATTGTGACCTTACTCGCTCAACACTGCTGGTCATTTAACCCTACTCCTGTCGACAACTTTGTTATATAGTTGACTAATTTATACATTCCCACACTCATGTTCATATTATTCTAAAATGAAGCTATAATATAACATGATTCTATGATATTTTTCTCCTTAATGTCCTTACTTAAGAAAAAAAATTTGTGTTATCCCAGTCACTGCAATGATTAAAGTCTCTTCACTGCACTTGCAACTTGCCCTGTTCTGATGTTATATCTATGTTGGTTTATTCTCAATTTTAAATCCTTGCCTGTTTGACCAATATAATGTAACGAAGGCTGACAAAAGCAATTGTGTAGT
The DNA here is from genome assembly GCF_046742065.1 of Oratosquilla oratoria. Lineage (NCBI taxonomy): Eukaryota > Metazoa > Arthropoda > Malacostraca > Stomatopoda > Squillidae > Oratosquilla > Oratosquilla oratoria. The sequence goes on along the minus strand of NC_134781.1, from coordinate 31,602,094 downwards.
AATTGTTAACAAAATTGATTATATTGAAAAAATGTACACATTAAGTGATCAAGAAACGTATGTGAAGTTAAACAAGAACCTATTAGAAACAGTTAACAGTGAATCCAATAAAAAAAAAACTACTAGTAGGAAACAACGAGCTCATTAAACAACTTGTATTGTTCTCACCGTCATTACCTTACATATACGGTTTAATTAAAACTCACACAACCATCAATCCAGCTATGCCAATCATTTGCTCTATTGGTTCTTGTACTTACAAATTATCTAAATGGTGTCGCTGTTAAGTCCACTTGTTGGTACTATTTCACATTCTCATATAAAAAACAATGTTGATCTCATCGAAAAGATATCTAGACAAAACCCCTCCTTTGATTTTAATCTTGTTAGTTTTGATGTCACTAGTCTATTTACTCGAGTTCCTGTTTTAGATTTGTTAACATATTTAGAAGATGAGTTGAAGAAATATGATATGCCTCTACCGGTCCACGCAATAATCAGTCTCATTAAGTTATGTTTTAGATTAAAAAAAACTAATTCAATGGTAAATTATATATGCATAAGTTTGGAATGGGAATGGGGAATACCTTGTCTCCTGTTTTAAGTAACTTGTATATGGAATTTTTTGAAAGGGATATTTTGCCTAAAACTGCTCCTAAGAAAGACATTTGGCATAGATACGTTGATGATATATTGTGCATGTGGCCTATTGACCAACCTTTAGACAATTTTTTACTAAGGTTAAACAGTTTGGTACCATCAATTAAATTTACTAAGAAAATTTAACAGAACAATTGTCTGCCCTTTTTGGATGTTATGATTCATAGGTTTGGAAATAAGTTTAAATTAGATGTTTACAGGAAGTCTACCAATGTCCTTTCTTATAATCATTATTATTCTCATTACCACCTTAAGACTAAAGTGTCAGTGTTCTTTTCCATGTTTTTAAGGGCCTTTAAAGTTTGTTGCCCAATATTTTTAGATCAAGAAATTGAAAATATTTATGACATTGGTAATATATCAAAATATCCTAAACATTTAATTGACTATTCAAAAACAATAAAGAATTTTTAATGGTCTTACTCATAGACAGTAATTTAGTTTTAAAACTTTTTAGTTTTCCCTTTTCATCAGAATCTAGTTAGTTTAACTCATACTTTTAACAAAATTGGTGTTCAATCAGAATCTAGTTAGTTTAACTCATACTTTTAACAAATTTGTTGTTCAAGTTGTCTTCAAAAATAACAACACTATTAAAAAACGGTTGATTAAAAATTCACCTGCTTGTAGTGAAGGCTGTGTTTATAGTATCCCATGCAAAATTTGTAACTTTAATTATATTGGTCAAACAGGCAAGGATTTAAGATTAAGAATAAAACAACATAGATATAACATCAGAACAGGGCAAGTTTCAAATGGGCTGTTTGTGTATTTAAGGGACTTTAATCTTTGCATTGATTGGGATAACACAAAGAAAATTGTCTTGAGGAAATTAAGGAGAGAAATATAATAGAATCATGCTATATTAAAGCTTCATTTGTTAACAACATGAATATGAGTATAGGAATGTATAAATTAGACAACTATATACCAAAGTTGTCGAGAGTAGCAAGGTCAAATGTCCAGCAGTATTGAGAGAGTAAGGTCATAATGGACCTGTCTTATTTCCCCCTAATGTATCTCATTTGTACATATATTGTCATTATTTCCCTACTTTGTACCTGTGAAAATGTCAAATAGACGAAAACGTTCGGTCACTTTTCATTTTATTTTCCAGGGGTTTTTATTACACACACACACACAAACACAAACAAACACATACAGGCACATCTTCTGAGACTAATCTTCTATCCTTTTACACTAAAGTATATAAGGCGTCAGATAACAATGATAAGTACGACGTTATTTACCTTGACTTTAGCAAAGCGTTCGACAAAGTGCCACACCAGAGACTACTAAATAAAATCAAAGCCCATAGCATAGGAGGAAAAGTATTAGAAAGGATTAGAGCTTGAATTAGTAACAGAAAACAGTGGGTCACCATAAATGGAGTAAAATCTAGGTGGGGCAACGTTACTAGTGGGGTCCCCCAGGGCTCGGTTTTGGGTCCCTTGTTGTTCCTTATGTACATAAACGACTTAGACGATGGGATAAATAGTGATGTTAGTAAGTTTGCGGACGGCACTAAAATAGAACGCCAAATTAGGTCAGGAGACGACGCAGAGATTCTGCAGGATGATCTTAACAAATTGTTCACATGGTCGGTGAAATGGCAAATGAACTTCAATATCTCTAAGTGTAGCGTGTTAAACGTAGGGCTACACAACCCCGAAAGTAGACACAGCTTAGATAACACGCTTTTAGAGATAAATGAGTGCGAGAGAGACTTGGGAGTTCTAGTAAGTCCGGACCTAAAAACCAGGAAGCAGTGCATTAACGCCAGGAATAAAGCTAACAGAGCATTAGGTTTCATTGCTAGGACGGTAACGAATAGAAGTGTAGAGGTAATTATCAAACTCTATCTAGCGATAGTTAGACCCATCCTTGACTATGCGGTACAGTTTTGGTCTCCGTCCTACAGAATGGACATCAATTCACTAGAATCAGTACAGAGAAGAATGACCAAAATTATACATGGACTCAGAAATTTCCCTTACGAAGAGAGGCTTAGGCACCTTAACTTACATCTCTGGAAAGACGCAGAGTGCGGGGTGCGGGGTGATGGAAACAAGGTCATCATATTAAAACAACAGAGCAGGACTCGCAGTAATGGATTTAAACTGGACAAATTTAGATTTAAGCAGGTAATAGGCAAGAATTAGTTGACTAATAAGGTGGTCAACGAATGGAATAGATTTAGTAACCATGTAGTAAGCGCTGAAACTATTAGTTGTTTTAAGAAACGATTAGACAACTTTATGGATGGGGATGACAGGTGGTGATGGATACTGGGCTGCCTAGTGTAGGCCTTATGGTCTCTTGTAGTCTACTTCATTCTTATGTTCTTATGTTCGATGTCAAATAAAACCGTCTATGATTAACCAGAACAAAAGGATTTAACCGAAATAAGTTTGTCTTCTTCGCTACTGAAGGGTTATCACACAGTTAAATCAAATCATCTTGCGCCATCTGAATTAACATGAGGTTGTTGCGGAAGCTTTCTCGTCCGTCTCGTATATTTCCGTCATGTCTCTTCATCTCATGATGACAAATTTAACAATAGATTATATCACTAAACCTCCAATAACTCACAATATTTTTTTGGCCTGTGGCCCCACTCACGGCCCTTTGTAGTCCTCTACGGTACTTTGGGGTCACCAGGTGGAAGGCCCCAATTCCAGCGACAACCAGAAATATATATATATATATATATATATATATATATATATATATATATATATATATATATAATGTATATATATATATATATATACATATATATATATATATATATATATATTTTTTTTTTTAATGGACATCATCTGTAAAAGCGTTTACTCATGTAGTCTCACTTCCATTCTCCCGCCTGAGGTCCCATAGGTCTCAGTCAAATCGTACGATGAGAACTGGATCGAGACAAAGGTTTCCGAGTCCAGCCATGCCCGGACGAATGACCCAGACTTCGCCGAGCTTATGGGCATTCTTGTACATACACCCAGATGAATGTAAGAACAAAAAAAATGGAAGAGACGGCAAGAGACCATAAGGCCTATATTAGGTAGTTCTATGTCCCTTATCACCTGTCATCCCTATCCATTAAGTTATCTCATCTTTTCTTAAAACAATCCATTGTTTCAGCGCTCAATGCATGGTTACTATATGTATTCCATTCGTTAACCATTTTGTTGGTAAAGCAGTTCTTGCTTACTTCCTTCTTAAACTGGACGAGAAGGCAAAGGCTTTAAGGCCTCTTGGACCAAAATCCAGACGCATTTTGGACAAGACCTAAGTACAGGATGGTGTCTTGCTCTCGGGTCCTCGAAGTTCTTGAAGTCCTCTAAGTCCTCGAAATCTATCGGCAACAGGAGAATGCCTATGAACTTGTGGACAGCTTCGATCTGACTATCTGGTGTTGCAGGTACAGGATGATAAAGTTCCGTGTCTGGGTCATCTGGCTCATGTTTTGCTGTATGGATGTGAGACTTGAACCCTCGCGTCTGAACGGCTTTGGAGCAAAGTGTCTGCGGAATAGCATGGAACACCTCTGGAGAGATCCTCTTTCGAACCAAGACATGCTCAATGGTGCCGATACGAAGTAATGCAGCATGACTTGGCACCTCCACATCAGGGTCCGAGAGCCGAAGTTGGTTTACATCCCCCCGCCCTCTTCATTACGAGAAAAAAAATTCTTTAGGCCGCGTCATTTCCTTATCCATTCGCAACCCTTTTCCATTCACACCTAATTCTCGCCCTCTCCTTTCCCCGTTCGACAGACATCTTTCTTACACCAAAAGCCCCTTTCACCCCTTCCATTCACCTCATACTCAATTTTGCCCTCAATTTTACTCCATCTCCATCTATCTCCTCCTTCCATACTTTCTTTATCCCTTCTTTCCATGTGCCCAAACCACCCAAGTTTTTTTGCAACCCGATCTCCCAGCTCTCTATCTACCCCTCATATTTGTTTTACCTTTTCTTTTCTTACTCTCTCCATCCTTATTGGCCCAATTACTTCTTAAACACTTCATCTCAAACACATATAGGCTCTCCTTTTCTAGATCTTCTAAGTTCCAAGTCTGCTCCATACAGTGCCATGGGTACAATCGCGCATTTGTCGTTTTCTCTTTTCGTTCATCCCTAGATTCTTATTTCCCATGACACGTTTCATTCCCACCAAAACATCTACTTCATTCACTTGCTTCCCTTACGCTTTAATTCACCTCAACCCCAGCTCCTCCATTCCCTGTTACATGTGACCTTAAATACTTAAATCTCGCCACTTCCTCCAGCCTCTCACCTTTCAAACCCCTCTTACTCACACCTTTGCCCACATTCACTCTCAGTTTTCTCCTCTCATATGCCCTCCCAAACTCTGCCACCTCTACTGCCAATCATCGCACTCCAGAAACTTTAAGAACGAAGTACCACAGGGGTCAGTTTTACCCCCCACACTCTTTATTCTATACATGCACGATATACACACACACCCGACACCTAAGAAATATAAATCTCTTCTTGTGCAGATGACATAATTATATGTACACACCGTAACGTAGACAAAGCTGCAGAAATACTATAACCATACCTCGATACATACCTGGTTCACTACAAATAGATTCAATATTCTTAACGTAACATACGATACATCAATGTCATTCAAACAACATATCACAAATGAAAGGACAGCACACCTAGACTTAACACGCTTAGATCAACTGTAGGAACAACATTTGGACAAAACAAAGAAACTAATATTATAGTACACAAGCAATGCATACGCTCAGTAATGAATTATGCAAGAATATAAGAATAAAGGAGACTGCAGGAGACCATAACGCCTACACTAGGTAGCTTCTTATCCATCACCGCCTGTCATCCCCATCCATAAAGTTGTCAAACCGTTTCTTAAAACAATTGATAGTTTCAGCGCATGGGTCCCTAATCTCATTAAGTCACACAACAACACCCTTCAGACCATATAAAACAAAACTCTAAAGACAATTACAGGCTGCACAAATACAACACCTATAGACCACTTACATCATGAAACGAAAATCCTCAAAGTCAAGGATCATCTCGACATGAAAGGCACACAAACACTTGCCGTAGCCTCCACAAACACAATACACCCACTACAATACATAGCAGAACGCCCACATTCGCTAAGAAACATCAAAACAACACCCAAATAATATCTTCTCTTCCTTTACAACTAGACACCAGCCTCCAGAAGCATATCCATAATCATATCACTCATTGCTCCATCAACAAACTGGAAGACAATATATTGCTACATTCCAGACCCCCTGATGTCCATCTCTCTGAATCCTCTCACCCCCGAAAAGACAGAGTCTACCTTGTCAGACTTGTGGCCACCACCCAGCCCTTCTAAATTACTAGGAGTTACTTAAATTGTTCGGCCAGTCTCGGAAACAACAGCAACAATGACAACAACAACATCAACAACATTATTAACAATAACAACAATATAAACAATAACAGCAGGCATAAAACAACAACAACAACAGTAACAACAGCAACAATAATATCAACAGCAACAGCAACAGCAACATCAACAGCAACAACAACAACAGCAACAATAGCAACATCAACAACAGCAACAACAGCAACAAGATCAACAGCAACATCATCAGTAACAACAGCAACACCACCAACAACAACTACAATAACATCATCAATAATAACATCAACAACAACGATATCAACATCAACAATATCAACAACATCATCAACAGCAACAACAACAATATTCATTCGATTTAGCGTGGCGAACGTCCCATATGAAAAAGCCTTAGGACGGCGCGTAGTAACATGATTTTTCGAATCAGAAACTTTAATGTAGTACATCCATAAAACGAACTCTTTCTTCCGACAGACAGCCTCGAACCTTAACTTACATTATCTAGAAAGATGAAGAGTGCGGGGGTGATTTAATAGATGTATTCAAATAGGTTAAGGGCAAGGGTTATAACTAGGGTGATGCAGGTAAGGTCATCATATCAAGACAACAGGGCAAACTCGTAGTAATGTATATAAATTGGACAAATTTAAGTTTAGGAAGGAAATAGGCTAGGACGGGTTTACCAACAAAGTGGTTAACGAAGAGAATAGATTAAGTAACCATGATATAGTAAGCACTGGAATTATTGTTTGTTTTAAGAATTGATAATATAACTTTATGAATAGAGATGACAGGTAGTAAGGAACATGGAACTGCTTAGTGTAGGCCTTATGGTTTCCTGCAGTTTCCTCCATTCTTATGTTCTTATGTTCACTCCTGATAATCATGGCCTCAATTTCCAATGACTGCAAACCCGCGGCCCCACAGGACCCGGCAATGGTCCTTAATCGTTCAGGGAAGAAACGTTGGCCTTTTGTTTTCTTGTGTTAATGTGGGACTATTAGGAAGAGGAGGAGGAGGGGAGGATGGGGAAGGGGAAGAGGAAGGTCATAGGTCGTGGTACGGGATTTACCTGACTAGGGCGCTCAAGAGGCGGAGAAGGAGGGGGAGGAGGAAGGTAGATGACAGTGAGGGATAGGGAGGAAATAGTGATAGAAGGTGGAGGAGTAGGAGGAGTAGGAGATGGAAGATCAGGAGATTGAGGGGGGAGTAAGAGGAGGAGGAGAAGGAAGGGACAAGAAGGAGGAGGAGGAGAGGAAAAAGAAGTACGAAGAGAGAGAGGAATGGGAGGTGTGAAGGAGGAGGGGAAGAAGAAGGATGAGAAAGAGAAAAAGAACATAAAAAAGGGAAAGACAAAGAAGAATTAGAAGAGAAGGAGCAAGAGTAGGAGGAGGAGGAAAAGGAGGAGGAGGAGGAAGAGGAACTGAAGAACTTCCTGAGCTTTTGTATAATGCGAGTTCGAGTGTTTAGTCATATGAGATAAAAAAAAAAGTTGGTGGAGGAGGAGGAGGAGGAGGAGGAGGAGGAGGGAGAAGAGGAGCATGAAAACGAGAAAGGATTGAAAAAGGAGGAGGAAGAGGAGGGTAAGGAGGTAAAATGAGGGGAGGATGAAGAAGCGGGCGAAGAAGATGAGGAAGAATGGGAGGGCGAGAAGGAGGAGGGAGAAGAGGAGCATGAAAACGTAAGAGGATTGAAAGAGGAAGAGGAGGAGGAAGAGAAGGAGGAGGAATAGGAGGGGAAGGAGGTAAAATGAGGGGAGGATGAAGAAGCGGGCGAGGAATATGAGGGTGAATGGGAGGACGAGGAGGAAGAGGAGAAGGAGGAGGAGAAAGAAGGGGAGGAAGAGGATGAGAAAGAGGAGGAAGAGTAGGTGGAGAAGGAGAAGAGGGAGGAGCGGGAGGAAGAGGAGGAGAAAAAGCGGAGGAGGAGGAGGAGGAGGAGGAGGGAGGGGAGGAGGTATGTGTTGAATTCAGAGTGACGCGAGATCGTACTTCGATGAGTTCAACTTAGCACCTGAAGCAAGAAAGATTAAGTGGTTCTCCGCATAAAAAAAATCATATATATATATATATATATATATATATATATATATATATATATATATATATATATATATATGTGTGTGTGTGTGTGTGTGTGTGTGTGTGTGTGTGTGTGTGTATATATATTTTTTTTAATAGAAAATAAATAAAAAATAAAATAAATATGAATAAAAAATAAGAAGAAACAAAGCAAAATAAGTGAAAGGGTAAATAGATATATACATGAAAATAAAATAAGAAATTATCAAAGAAGAAATAAAGAAAGATAAATGAAGAAATAAAACAAACCTAATTCACCCTTCCTCATATGGCCACATAAGTACTCAGCGGTAGATAGGTTAGGAGAACTTTACCCTACCCCTACGGACCAGAGACACGCCTTATCATTTTATGGCTGTAGCACGATCTCCATTCAAAAGAGTGATGGCCACTTTTATCTTCACCATTCCTTTCTCTCTCTCTCTCTCTCTCTCTCTCTCTCTCTCTCTCTCTCTCTCTCTCTCTCTCTCTCTCTCTCTCTCTCTCTCTCTCTCTCTCTCTCTCTCTCTCTCTCTTTATCTCTCCTTGATTCCTTCTCCATGACTCCGCCTCTCCGGTGCAATATCGTCCCCAAGGATAGAAGCGCTGGTAATTTGCAATGAAATTATTAGATTAACCCATCTAACGCGGTGAGTTTATTGTTATTTATGACGACCTTAAGCCAACAAGAATAAATCATATAAATCTAGATTTCAACTGGAGAATTTTATTGAGGGAAATGCTAATCCTTTCAACATGTTTTTTTTTTCAGCTTGGTTCTGACCATAATCAAATGAATGAGTCGGATATCAAAGTACATTATTTGGATTAATTTTCGACGCGATTACATTCTGTTCGTGACAACATGACACTTTAACCACGCCCATTCTTCATTTTTCATAAATTGACATTTTGGCTTCCTATAGGCTTCTCTTCTGAATAAAAACTCATGGTGGCAGACAGAATGAATATACTGTACAAGTTTATCTGAATATCATTATCATATATTATATTATCATTATCATTATTACTATCATTATCAACTCTTCCTTAATCACACAGCATTGCGGTTAAAGCAGTCGGCTTTGCCATGTGTGCCTAGGAAGCCAGGACAGGTGAGTCACTAGGAGTCGTTGGGAATTCAAAAGAGGTCGAAGAAGGAAATATATATATATGTGTATATATCCATTAGATATGCACACATAGATTGGTAGATGAACACATGTGAATGAGTTATGAGAGTACATCTAAGATGATACGCGAGAACATTTGTGATCACTTGTCTGTATATTGTCTGTATATATCACTTGTACCTAGTACTCGTTGGCACGCGATAGAGCGGCAACCTGGCTAGCCTCGGTGGCGAAGGACCCTATCCCAGTTGCAGCAGCGGGCAATATTGGAAGCTTTTGATCAATGTATTCCATCACACACCTAACGACGGTTCTAGGAATAGAACCGAAACGCCGGGCAATAAACCTCCATCATTGAGTCAGGTGTTTACGCTTCCTACGATATGGATCCCGCCTTCAGATCTTCACACACACACACACACTCATATACATATATATATATATATATATGTGTGTGTGTGCGTGTGTGTGTGTGTGTGTGTGTGTGTGTGTGTGTGTGTGTGTGTGTGTGTGTGTGTGTGTGTGTGTGTGTGTGTGTGTGTGTGTGTGTGTGTGTGTGTGTGTGTGTGTGTGTGTGTGTGTGTGTGTGTGTGTGAAAACATCCTGACAGGTTGTGAGGGGAGTAGAGGGAAAACACAAGTAGAACAAGAGTTTATTGTTTGACCATTTTCGCACAGTGGTGCTTCCTCATAAAGAATATTTACACTACAGAATAACTGACATTAAATACAAAATGTAAGGAGAGAGAGGTTATAATGAGAGGTCAATTCCTGTTCACGGGGGCTCGAGATCGTACGGGCTGGTCGGACTGGCGTTCTGTGTGGTGCTACGGGTGATCTGATGTCCTAATTTATTCCATTCTGTAGCTACATGAAGTGCTGTTATTTCTTATAATTTAACATCCCCTATTATATTATATGTGCATTTATTTGTGGCTATGTATATGGCTTCTACAATTTTCCTTTGTTGTTGTTGTTGCTGTTGTCGTTCCCTAGACTGTCTGTCCGAGCAGTCCCGTCTCCCCAAGGAATGCCACAGCCGAAACTGGGTTTTTCCACAAATCCTTTATAGAGTGTATGTTGTGTTGTTTGCGTGCATGATTGTGTATAATGCAGTCTTCCATTATGTGTTGTATGGTATGGGGTGAAGTGCTACATCCTGGGCAGGTGGACTCTGTCCTTTCGTGGGAGAGAGGATTCAGAAGGGTGGATATCGGGGGGTCTGGCATGCAGCATTGTGTTGTCTTTCAGTGTGTTAATGGAGCGGTGAGTGATATGATTATGAATATGTTTCCGGAGGCTGGTATTTGGTGGTTGTAGAGGAAGAGAAGAGAGTATCTGTGTGTAATACAGGTCTTTGGGTGTTGTTTTAATGTTTCTTGGTGTGTGTGGGTGTTCTACTATGTAGTGTAGCGGGTGTGATGTGTTTGTGGTGGCTGCAGCAAGTGTTTGTGTGCCTCTCATGTCGAGGTGGTCCTTGACTTTGAGGACTTTTGTTTCATGGTGTAAATGGTCTGTAGGTGTTGTATTTTTGCAGCCTGTAATTATTTTTAGGGCTTTCTTTTGTATGATTTGAAGGGTGTTGTGGTGTGTCACTGAGATTAGGAGTCCATGCAGGACTCGCATAATTCATCACTGAGCGTATGCATTGTTTGTATATTGTTGTATTAGTTTCTTTGTTTTGTCCAAATGTTGTTCCAGTGATTGACTTAAGTGCGTTAAATCTAGGTGTGCATTTGTTTTTTATGTTTGTGATGTGTTGTTTGAAAGACATGGATGTATCGTATGTTATACCAAGAATTTTCGGTGTGTTTATGTGTGGTATTAGAGTGTTGTTGATGTAGAGATGAGGTATGTATTTGTGTTCTTTTGTCCAGTTGGTGAGAAGTTTTGCTGTAGATTTGGTTGGGGATATTTTGAGTCTGTTTGTGATGAACCATGTGTTGAGTGTATCAAGGTATGGCTGGATTATTTCTGCAGCTTTTTCTATGTTACGATGTGTGCATGTGATTGTTATGTCGTCTGCGTAGGAAGAGATTTGTATTTCTGAGGTGTCTGGTGTGGGTAAGTCATGCATGTATAGATTAAAGAGCGTGGGGTATAGAACAGAGCCCTGTGGTATTCCATTCTTAATGTTTCTGATGTGCGATGATTGGCCATTATATGACACGTAAGCATTCCTACCTGCCAGATAATTGGCCAGCCATCTTTTGGTGTTATTGTGCATATCTGTATTATATATTTTATTTGTTAGGTTGTGGCGGGGGATAGCATCAAAAGCTTTACTAATGTCTAATGTTATAAAAAGTGTTCTGTGGTGGGGCCTATCTGAATTGATGCCATCTAAAATTCTTTGTGAGAGGTTTATCAGAAGAGTGTTTGTGGAGTGTAGTGGCCTAAAACTGTGTTGTGAGTCAGCAAGGGGAATATGTGGTGTGACAAGTTTAAGTATTAGGCGTTCAACGACTTTAGAGGGGTTGTAGAGAAGTGTAATTGGGCGGTGCGATGTTGGGGTTGTTGGGTCTTTGTTCGGTTTTAGAATGGTGATTATTTTACCATGCTTCCAGATGTCGGGTATAGTGTTGTGTGAATAGCTGTAGTTTGCAATGTTTGTGAGTGCGTGTATACCTTGTGGTCCAATGTGTTTTAGGTGGATGTTACTTATGTTATCAGGGCCACAGGCGGATGAGTGCTTGAGATTATGTATTATGTATTATGAAGGGTGTATAGTCTGAGTCTGTGGAAAAGTCTTTCTTACGTCGAATAGTGCGTTGGTCGTCAGGGTGAGAAGTGAGATGGCTTGTCTGTCCAAAATGATTTATGAGTGTGTTTGCTTGTTGTCTGTTTGAGGGTAGATTGTCTGTTGTTGTGATTATTGCTGCGTGAGAGCGTGTTGTGTTACTGTTGGATAGTGTAATGCCGTTGGGTGTTTTGTACAATTTGCTGGTGTTTGTTTTGTGATCAAGTGTATTGATAAAGTTTTGCCAATTTTGTGTTTTTTGTTCGTGTATTTTATTGGCAATCACAGTGTTTAGTGTTTGTATTTGGTCTGCTATGTTTTGAGGGATAGGTGTGGGGGTATTGTGTTTAAGTGTGTCTCGTTGTCTGATGAGGCCTTGGATTTCTGGTGTGAAGTTGGGGTTGTGTGATTTTCTGTTGCCTCTAGGGATGTATCTCTTGTCTGCCTTTTTGTATGATTGTATTAAAAGTGTGCACAGCATTGTTTATGTTTGTGATTGGTGTACTGTTAAATGTTTCAAAATGTTGTTCTGTCTCTTCAGTAAAAGCTTCCCAGTTAGCTCTCTTGTAATTGGTGTATGTGTGTCTGTGGCCAACTGGGGTGCATCTTGTTTTGGTGGTGATGATGATTGGAAAGTGGTCAGAGCCAAGGGTTCCAACCACTCTCCATGATGTTGTTGGGGTTAGGCAGGGGGAGCAGAAGGTGATATCAGGAGAGGAGGGAGTGTAGAGGGCTTGGTGTGGGATATGTGTATGATTATGTGTGTTGTTCATGATAGTCAATGATTCAAACTGAGTCTGTATATCAAGCCCTCTGTCTGTGTCAGGGTTGTCGACATACCAGGCAGACGACTTGGCGTTGAAGTCACCACCCATGATCAGGTTGGGGATTGAGGCTAGTTGGCTAAATTGAGGTCTGAAGGTGTTTGGAACTGTGGGGGATGATTGGGGAATTGTTTCTTACTGAGATTGTTGTGCAATATATCTGCTTCATCCCATTTTGGTAGGTGTCCTTTTTCTTCATTATGGTTCACGAATGCGCTGGTGTTCCGGTGGTGACGGACATCGGCTCTGTGTACTAAGTCTTGTTGGCAAACTCCTGTGTGTTTCTCCAATATAAACATTTTCACAACCTGAGCAAGGGATTTTATAAACTAAACTGTCGGTATTATTATTTTCCGCCTTTGTTTTAATGATGTCACCGATTTTCTTTCCTGCGTCACACTAGATGCGGGTATTTGTGCTTCTTAGTTCTTTACTTAACGTGCAGGCCAAATCAGATGTGGAAACTACTACGTATGTTTTGTTGTTTGTGTTTCCTTTCTTGTTTTTTCCTCTCCCATACAGCTCTGGCTCTCTTCAAGGTGGAGAGAAGACCAGTGGGTAAGCTAAGATTTCTGAAAGTCTCGGTGGCATGATCTAATTCGTCATGGAGGAATCCAGGGCTTCAATTTAGAGTGGTCTGAAGAAAAAGCCCATGACTACACCGGTCTTGGTCTTTTGGTTCTGAACAATAAAATAACGAATATAGTCACCTTTGTATGTGGGTTTTCTATACAACTTAAATTTTACAGTGCTATTTTCCCTGATAACAACCGTATCTAGGAACGGTAGGGACCCATTAACCTAGTGGCCTACACTTAGTTGAATCCTAGGGTGGACTTGGTTGAGTTGTGAGAGAATGTTAATAATGTTTGTGTCTTTGGGGAGAACGAGAAGGCAGTCATCTACGTACCTGTACCAATTGATGTTGTTTGGGATGGTCTCTATATACTTTTCTTTTTCAAGTGTCTCCACGAAGAGGTATACGACTACTGTATTTAGAGGGGGTCCCATAGGCAAACCTTCCATGTCTAAGTTGAACAGCCAGGGCGACATAACACATCCCTGATGAAGTCCCACCTTTACCTCGAACCACTTACTCTCTCCATTTCTAATCCTGACACATGCTCTACTACTCTCGTAAAAACTCCTAACAGCTCCTAAAAGCTTTCCTCCTATCCCGTATATCTGCAATACCTCCCACAGTGCCTTCCTGTCTACCCTGTCATAAGCCTTTTCCAATTCCATAAAAGCCAAAAAAAAACATCCTTACCTTTTCCTATAGCTTTCTCACATATCTGTCTTACCACAAATATCTGATCTACGCAACATCTACCAGTTCTAAATCCACACTGTTTCTCACCAATTACTCCCTCTGTTCCTCTCATAATTCTCTCAATCAAGATCATCTCATAGGCCTTCCCAACTACACTCAACAAGCTAATCCTTCTGAAACCACTACACTCACACTTATCCACTTTTCCCTTATAGAGTGGAAATATACAGGCATTCCTCCAGTCCTCCGGCACTCTACCCTCTCTCCAACAAACATTAAATAACATCACCAGTCAGTCCACCATCACTGTACCTCCTTTTTTCAGACATTATGCATGGCATCCATCCAGACCAAGTGCCTTATCTGGTTTCATCATCTTAACAACGGCCTTCATTTCATCCTCCTTATTTCTCCTCCATTTTCCTCACTCATCACGGTCATTTTCTTGGCACTTCACACTGCACATATCTTTCCCTCCTTATCTTCCTTCACATTTAGCAACTCCCTAAAATACTCTGCCCATCCTCCTCTTGCTGCCATCTCTTCCATTATAATCTCACCATCTGCACCCTTTATATTTTTCTTCTCTACTTGATTCGCCTCCTCTTTCTCTCTTAATTTCTTTCCAAAACATATTTTATTACTTTCAAGAATTTGTCATACTCTTACCCCATTTCACATCTGCTCTCCTCTTTGCCTCCTGTACCTTGTGCTTTACTTCTCTTCTCTTTTCTTTGTACCTCTCATATGACTCCCTCGTCCTATTTTGTAACCAATCTGTGAAAGCTCGCTTCTTCTCTTCTACAACCTTCTTCGTTTCCTCACCCCACCACTCACTACCCTTCCTTCTATTTCCTCCCGTCCTTCTTGTTTCACACACCACCTTTGCACACTTTGTGACTCCCTCCTTGAACCATCACCATTCCTCCTCCACTCCTAGTCCTACTCTATCCTTCACTCCCTCCCACTCCTCTCTCAGCTTCTTCTTGTACTCCTTCTCCTTTTCCTTCTCATTTAAGCCATTCACTCTAAGCATCTCCCTACCTTTTGTCCTTTTCCTCTTTCTCCATCTATCCTCCACTCTCAACTTACCTTCTACCAAAAAATTATCTGATACCCCACTCTTTCCCCTTAGAACATGTACATCCTATTTTTCCTATTATACTCATATCTACCACTACATAGTCCATTAACACTCTGTCTACCACCCTTCCATCCACCACCCTCTCCCATTTTTACTTGTACTTAACTTTCTTCTGAAACACTGTATTTGGCATCATCAACTCTCTTTCTAAACACATCTCCACCATCAACTCTCCACTACGATTCTTTCCTGGAACTCCACATTTCCCAACCACTCCGTCAATTGGTTCATTTCCTACCCTAGCATTAAGGCCTCCCAATACTACTACATTGACGTTCCTCCCTAATCCCTCTATGCACTCACTTAAATCTATCCAAAAAAGCCTCCCTTTCTTCTACACTCTTCTCACAACCTGGCCCATATGTACTTACAAAAACCCACATCTCCTTTCCCTGTTTCACCTTCATCCACATTAACCTTCGCGAAACCTCTTTCCATTCCACTACACGTTTACCAGTCTCTTCACTTACTAGTATAGCCACCCCTTCTCTCCCTCGCCCTCTCTTCACTCCTGAGAACCTCCCAACTACACTCCCAAGCCCACACTCGCCCTTCCCTCTCAACTTAGTTTCACTCAAAGCCAACACATCCATCTTTCTTCTTACAAACATACTACCTATCTCTTCCCTTTTACTCTTATCTGCACCACATCCACGTACATCAAAATACCCAAACCTTAGGGTGCTGGTTAGAAAACTCCTAGACCCTCTTATGCCTTTACTTTTTAGGAATGTTCCCTGTGGGGCTACAAGGAGAAGGACGCCTGGTCCCAATCCCCGTCCCGTTATTCTCGCCTCTTACGATCCAAGTGGGAATACTTGGCGGCAGCATTCTTTTCCCCCACCACAGGGTAGAGTGCCCCATAGGTTAACTAAACTTCTTGCAAAATACCTATCTTCATCCTTCGGTAAAATCAGTGGGGCGCACCTTAAGAACTCGTCCGACTTATTAAACAGATTGAAGGAAATAGATTTCAAAGACAAAATACTTACAAAGGATTACAAAGGCGGAGCACGCCGACAGGAGACCTCCTGGCCCATATCTAGGTCGGATGTGGAAAAAAATCATAATAATAAAATAATAAATAAAAACTATAACAATGTAAATAACAAATAAAATACATAAATAAAGGCATAGGTATAGTTAAATAATAAACAAACAGTTAAATAGTAAATAATAATAAATTGACATATAACTAATAATTAATGAAAATCAGACAGACAAATGATAACAAAACAAAAACAAATAATATAGAATAAATTATAATCATTACAGCATCTTGCTTAGGTGTTTATCTGAATGATTCTTAAAGCTTCGAACTGAACTACATTGCAGTACCTGTGCAGGAAGTTTATTCCATTCACTAACTACACGGTTGGCAAAATTGTTTCTACCTACTTCCAAATTGAATCTATTTCCGGACAGTTTGAGACCATTGTTTCTTGTCTGATTCTCATTCAATGTGACAATTTTGTCACTTTTGATGTTGTCAATTCCCTTTAGAATTTTAAAGACCTGTATCAAGTCACTTCTGAGTCTACGCTTTTTTAGGGAAAACAGATTCATGTGTTTTAGTCGATTTTCGTATGATTTATTTTTTATATTTGGAATCAGTTTTGTGGCTCGCCGTTGTACTTTTTTTAGTCTGTCAATGTCTTTAATGAGATTCGGTGACCATACGGAAACAGCATATTCCAAATGTGGACGAACTAACGATTTATATAGCTTGTTAATGAGTGATGGACTTTTGAAATCAAAAGATCGCGCAATCAGTCCTAGAATCTTATTTGCTTTCTCAGAGGCTGAAATACACTGCTTGGATGATTTGAGGTCGTTACTGATGATTAAGCCGAGATCTTTTTCACTATCCACTTTTGTTAACTAATTTCCAAATAACTTGTAATCGTACTTACTGTTATTTTTACCTATGTGCATTACCTTGCATTTACTTGTGTTAAATTTCATTAGCCACTTTTCAGACCATTGCTGTAATTGATCTAAATCTTCTTGAATATCTAATTGGTTTGAGTGATCATTTGCCACTCCGCACAGTTTTGTATCATCAGCAAATTTGGAAACAGTAGATTTTAGTCCATGGTCTATATCATTTATATATACTATGAATAGAAGTGGCCCAAGAACGGAACCCTGAGGAACTCCACTTGTAAAAATTTTCCATCTAGAAGTTTTTTCCATTTAAAACAACTCTCTGTTTTCGACCATTCAACCAATTACTAGTCCAACCTAATAGGCTACCACTTATTCCGTGTAAAGCTAATTTAGTAAGTAGTCATTCGTGTGGGACGGTATCAAAAGCTTTTGCAAAGTCTAGATATATCAAATCTTCATTGTTTCTTTTGTCATAATTCGAGATAACTGTGTTGTAGAATTCGAGTAAGTTAGTCACGCAAGAACGTTTCCGTCTGAAACCATGCTGGTTATCATTTATCAAACGGTTACTTTCTAAATGATGCTCGATAGCATCTCTGATGATAGTTTCCATTATTTTTCCTACGATTGAAGTCAAACTCATAGGCCTATAGTTATTTGGCTTCTTTTTGTCACCTTTTTTGAATATGGGAGTAACGTTAGCTAGCTTCCACTCTCATGGGACATCTCCGGATATGATGCATTTCTTGAAAATATTTTCTAATGGAACAACAATCTCATTTTTCATTACCTTTAAGATTCTTGGATGCCAACCGTCAGGCCCTGGTGTTTTATTAACTTTGAGTTTATCTATACACCTTTTAATCTTTTCTTTTGTTATATTTACCGTAGTGAGTAAGTTTACTTTTCACAGGTTTCAGTTTGGAATTCATTTTGAGGTGTTTCGTTTAAGAATGCCGAGCTAAAATAATTGTTTAAGATATTACACATTCCTTCATTTGAATATTCAAGTTGACCGTCAGCAGATAATAGTGGACCAATGTGATTCCTAACAACCTTTTTATCTCTAATGTAACTATAGAATTCTTTGGGATTCTCTTTGGATTTATCAGCGATCTTCATTTCGTATTGTCGTTTTCTTTTTCTTGTTGTCTTTTTTTAAATTTCTCTGTATTTATACATAACTTTCATAGTCATTAGATGCACCCGAGCACTTATATTTCTTATAACCCTGTCTCTTTTTAGCAATACTTTTTTCAGTTTCTTTGTCGAGCCACTTTGGGCGAGCCTGATTTGGGGGACGTCTGTCCTTAAAAGGAATGTAAGTTTGAATCATCTTAGTGAGCGTATTTTGAAATATTTCCCACATCTGATCTACAGGTCTTTCGTTTGATTTTGCCTCCCAATCTGTAAGCTGAAGCTCCTGACATAGTCCTATGAACTGAGCTTTACTGAAATCGGGTATTTTAGAAACACAAGTATCTATTCTAAAATTGTTTAGGAGTTTGAATCTAACTAAGTTATGATCGCTATTTGCAACAGATTCACCGACTTCTACATCAGTTACCATGCTTTCGCGGCTAGTGATCAATAGATCGAGTAAGTTTCTATATCTTGTGGGCTCTCTTGCATGCTGAATTAAGTAATTGTCACCAAGAAAATCAATCAAGCGACTACCTATATGGCCATGTTCAAGGGTCATCCAATCAATGTCAGTAAAACTGAAATCACCCATTATCAATAAATGTTGAAAGGTCTTCCAACGAATAAAGACCGCTGGTTGGATGGGCTGTCATTATTCGTTGGAAGACCTTTCAACATAACAGAGCATCCTACAAAGCAGTCCTCACCCTGAAGACGCCTCACGACGAGGCGAAAAACTATAGTTTCGGTGGAGTCAATAGTTATTGAATACTATTACTATGCAAAAATATACCAGTTGGCATACACTACGTATATTCTTTTGAGAGTCATGAATGACTACTTCCAGTCCCTCTCAGTTGCTAATAGGAAAGTATTCTCCAAAATTAAAGAATACAGTCTTGAAGATTGTTAAAGCAACTAGTGCATTTGATTTCAACCAGAATTGCCTTAGAGAAAACCTGTGCCCCAGAAATATATATATATATATATATACATATATATATATATATATATATATATATGTGTGTGTGTGTGTGTGTGTGTGTGTGTGTGTGTGTGTGTGTGTGTGTGTGTGTGTGTGTGTGTGTGTGTGTGTGTGTGTG
>NC_134781.1:31562703-31567703 GCF_046742065.1 Oratosquilla oratoria | reverse complement strand
GAGGCCAACATGCAGAAATTAGTATCGTTATTATCGTCATTATTATCATTGTTATTACTATCGTCATTATCATTGTTATTTTCATTGTCATTATCATTGTCATTATCATTGTCATTTTCATTATCATTCTTGTTATTATTGTTATTCTTCTTATTATTATTGTTATTCATCGTAATATGTTATTTTTTGTTATTGTTATTAACTGTTATTGTTGTTTGTTAACATTTATTATTATTTGTTATTTATTGTTTTTGTTCTTCTTATTGTTATTTTTTATATCAGATATAATATTTCTTCTCTTCTTTTCGTTTTATTTTTCTCCTTTTCTTCTATTTCTTCCTCTCTCTCTCTGTCTCTCTCTATCTCTCTCTCTCTCTCTCTCTCTCTCTCTCTCTCTCTATCTATCTATCTATCTATCTATCTATCTATCTATCTATCTATCTATCTCTATCTATCTATCGATCTATCTATCTATCTCTCTCTCTCTCTCTTTCTCTCTCTCTCTCTTAATGTCACTGTCTTTATCTTGCATAAGATAAAGACATTGATCTTTTCTTCACTAGGCTCAGTAACTTAGAACAGGCCATCCAGTTTTCCATGGAATTGGAAGTTAATGGGGTGTTTCCGTTCTTGGACATCTTAGTTTCACGAGAAGGAGCCCACCTCAAGACCAGCGTATATAGAAAGCCCAAACACATACAGACTTCTATACTATGACAGTTACCACCCGGACTGCCACAAGAGAAGCCTAATCCGCACGTTATGGAACCGAGTAGACAAGATCTGCTCCAAGACAGATGCGGTGAGGGTGGAGAAAAGGCACCTACGTGACGTTTTCCGAGCAAACGGTTATCTGAATCGGACTGTACGGAAATGGACGAGGAAACGACGCACCGGGACACAATCCCCTCACACAGGACACAGGGTCACAATTCCGTACATTAAAAGGGCATCAGGGTTAACGGCCAGGATACTCCGGGACAAGAACATGCAGGTAGCACATAAACTACGCAGCACTCTGCATCACAACCTCACCACGGTCGAGGACATAAAAGCACCCACTCAGCAGGCGGGTGTAGTGTACCGCATTGGTTGTTTGGATTGTGATGCAGATTACATAGGAGAAACACAGAAGAAACTCGCCACTAGAATTGAAGAACATAAAAGGGCAGTTAAACGGAAAGGTGCAGCCTCAACATTTCATAAACACATGAACGAACTACAGCACAACATTGACTGGGAAGGAGCGACAGTGGTACACAGAGACAACTCCAAGAAAAGGAGATTATTCTTAGAAGTGTGGACAACAAAAATATTTAGCGTAAACGGATCCATAGATTTAAATCCAATATACCTGGGCGCTAGAAACAAAGACAGACTCAACATAAAGTGGCATCAGTTCGAACTACATGAGTGAGAGAGGACAAGGTGAACAAAGGTCACAGTGTGTATGAACGTGATTTAATTTATTTCCTTTTCGTGCAAGTGCGTCGTCCATTTTTTTTTATTATTATTATTATTATTATTGCACAAGTGGTATTTTTTCATTTTATTTTATCTTATTTTATTTTATTCTTTGCAAATTAAATGTATATGAGATCCTTTATGTACAATTGGGTATGTAAGGTGGTCCAGTCGTCCGGTACTCGTAGCGACTGGAAGAGGAGGGGGACCCGGACAGCTTCGGCAGTGCGGAATACCTCTCCCAATTCCAACTGCCAGTATATCAAGCTCTTTGACTACTGTATATCTTCACACACACACACACACACACACACACACACACACACACACACACATATATATATATATATATATATATATATATATATATATATATATATATATATACATATATGTGTGTGTGTGTGTGTGTGTGTGCGTGTGTGTGTGTGTGTGTGTGTGTGTGTGTGTGTGTGTGTATACACATATACATATATATATATATATATATATATATATATATATATCATCATATACATATATATATATATACAATTTGTGGGACATATTAGCAGATCCTGATTACGGGATGGAACCCAAACTTGCAAGAGCCTTCAAGAGTTTGTACAGAAGTTGTAAAAGTGCAGTAAGGAAAAGGTAACTAGTTTAGTGTTTCTACTGGGGTTCGACAAGATGGAGTAATTTCACCACTGCTTTTTATCCTGTATATGGATAAAATCATGAAGAGCCTTAAAAATGACGTGGATGAAATCATAACCATTACGCATTTGTAGCAAAGAATATCTAGAAGATGAGTTGAAACACGTCACATATACGTTCATCAAACTTAAATACCCAAAAGATCTCCTATTTAAACTTAAAAAGAAAGCAAGAGAAATAAACATTGAAATTAAAAATAAGAATAATGATGATTACTGCAATAAAGATATCCGATTTGTGACTGTACCAAACTCCATTGTAAGTTCACATCTTGACTCGTTCCTCTTAAAAGCAAGCATAAGGGTAGCTAGGGCGTCAGGCAGCAAATTAAGACATTTGGTCCAATCACATTACACTAACCCTATTAATGAAAGAAGCATTGTTTACAAAATACCATGTAAAAGCTGCCCCTCATCATACCATGGGGAAATATCTACGGGGCTCAAAAAACGGCTCAGTGAACATAAGAATGATGAAAGAACACACAGAATGTCCAACTCAATAGAGGTTCATATTAACAAACATAATCACCTTCCAGACTGGGATAATGCCGTTGTATTAAATAAAGGATCCAACAAAAGATTGAAAAAGACAATATAAGTAGCTTTTATATATGTTAACAATAACATCAAGCATAGAGAATGATTTGTTGTTTAGCAAAAGCCACAAGTTCCATAATTATCAATTAAATTAAACACCACACGGAAGGTCAAAGTCAGGATACCAAGAATTCACAGTCGCCCCATGGGGTGACCCACTCTAGATCTATAAGGCCCCTGTTGTGTCCAAGTTGTCAGCTTTGTGATCAAGACCCTGAGGTTGAAACGTCAAACATTAAAATTCCCCTACTGTTCCTCGTATACTTCTTCCACCTACATTCTCATATATATATATATATATATATATATATATATATATATATATATATATATATATATATATATATATAAAGAGAGAGAGAGAGAGAGACAGAGAGAGAGAGAGAGAGAGAGAGAGAGAGAGAGAGAGAGAAAACAAATGACAGATGAGAGTTTTGGGTGGTAGAAGTAAATTGAAGATTCTCCCGGAATAGATTTTACTCTTACGTTACGATCACTTTGGCCTTCAGAGAGTTGTCTACAGAAGGTTTTACATGTCACATTTTATATCACTCTTGAGGTGACCTCTCGGTCAGAGTCACAGCGTCCGGGCGGTGAGTATTTGTCCGGTGTCTCAGCGAGCTTAGTATAAGGACACTTGCCACCTTCGATAAGCAGATAAATCCCTCTCTTCCATTAGTGTTTTCATTGGTGTTTATATACGCAGCTTCAATCGTTTTTCTTGTTTTCTTTTCATGACCCTTTCTGAGGACTTTGGCTCTTTCCAATGGGGAAGGTGGCCAAATTTGTCCACATGCTTAACTAAGGAGTTGGACGTCCTGTGTACTCTAAGGTCATTTCTATGTACAGATATACGTTTATCTAGACCTCGGCTCGACTCACCGAAATAGGAGGCTGAGCACCCTTTACAAGGAATCTCATAAACAACACTTAACTCATTGATAGGACTTTTTTCTTGTCTTTTCATAATTTTCGCTATTTTGTTAAAGGAGACTTTGGCTGTTTTGAGTCCACCTTTCATTAGGAGTCGATCGATGTCCTCGGTGTTAAGCGCGTTGGGAACGGTTATGTACAGGATGTGTCCTTCTCACTTTCGGCTTTGTGGGCATTTGTCCTATTGTGGATTTCTCTGGATTTGTTCCTCATCCTGCAAATTAGGCCACTAGGGTATCTCAGTTCTTTGAACGTTTTTGTAATATAATTAAGCTCATCTCCTAAATACATGCTGCTACTAATTCTGTAGGCTCGAAGGAAGAAACTAATCAGAACTCCTGTTTTCACCCTCCTACTATAACCTGAAAAATAATGGACAAAAGCATCTCTATTCGTAGGTTTCCTATATACTGCAAATTATACTTCTCCGTTTGTCCTGCGAATCAATGTATTAAGAAATGGTAGCTTGCCTTCTTTTTCTATCTCAATGGTGAACTGGATGTCTTTGTTGAAACCATTGAGTCTCCTCGATTTATTTTCCACACTAGCAGAACTCGGTAAAATTGTGATGATATCATCCACATATCTTAACCATGTACTGCCTCTTCCCATGATGTTTATGTATTTGTCTGCTTCTAACATCTCCGTGTATAGGTTTGCTAGGACTGCCGAGACTGGACTTTCTATAGCGCGACCCTTAAGTTGTTTATATTCAATATTGCTAAATGTGAAAGACCTGAATTTGACGCACATTGAAATGAGCTTGATGTAATCTGTCTTAGGTACTGGAAGGCTACCGTCATCTATATTTGCCACAACTCTTTTGACAGCTTCTAATGCGCCCTCCACACTGACATTAGTGAATAAGGGTGTTACATCGTAACTGACTAATATCTTATCAGCGAAATCTGTTTTAAGCCTTTCGATGAGGTCAGTCGAGTTCCTCAGGTGGGCTCCGCTTATAGAATCGAGGGTTTTAGAAAGAGGATTGGCCAGGATTTTTGCCAAACGTTGGGGAGCACTCCCAATCCCTGATGTAATGGGTCTCATGGGAATACCCGCTTTATGCACTTTTGGAAGACCGTGCATTTTTGGAGGCCTTGGAGCTTCCTCTGATAAGCTTAATAATCTTTTACCTTTTTCTGATTTCCGTAGGATTTTTCTCGCCTCCATTTTGAATAATTCCGCTTCTCTGTGCTGTGTTGCCATCTGGTTGTCTTTCATAAGTAAAGTTGTCCCCTAGAAGATCTAAAAATATATATGTATTTACATATATATTTGTATATATATATATATGTGTGTGTG
>NC_134781.1:31542703-31550203 GCF_046742065.1 Oratosquilla oratoria | reverse complement strand
TTTGATCAAATCTAGTAAGGGAATAAATGTTAATCTCCATCAAGGTTTTACAAAGTAGATAGTTATATTTGTCATGAAATTTCACAATTATTTAAATTGTAATATACCAGTTATGAGCAGTTGTCCCATACTTGTTGGTTACCAAGACGGTATCAAATGTCACGCGTACTTCTTCCACTACCTCTCTGAACTCCCTTTTCACCATGTCTCATTCAGTCATATATCCTGCACCTTGTTTCTTCATTTTATAATTCCTTCTTTGTATCAGCGCTAAAGATGTAATTATACGAAATCGCTCTGCTTTGTTAGTTTACTTTTCCTAGTGGTTACTTACGCATATATATATGTATATATATATATATATATATATATATATATATATATACATATGTTTTGTAAGGACAGGAATTTTGAAGGGATATTATTTTTGGAATTTCGTTTTATTTATCTATTTATTTATTTGTGAGACTGGGGGTTATGGACGTCGTGACTGTTTTACTAAACCAAGAAGCAAAGTAGAAAATAGAGCCTTAATAGACCATGAATTTATTCTATTCTATGTCTGCCTATCAAGATGTGTTGGCAAAGAGCCTTACTATAATCATTGAAGAAGAACATACAATAGGAGATAGCTACAAATATATTTCAGCTGATTTTGGTTCAACTGAGTTTCGAGACGACATTAGAATGTTCTCGAACATAGCGGGCGCACCGTAGCTCCGCCCACCCGTGACGTCACTAAACACGTTCGGACAGAGGCGTAAACTAAGGCCATTAATTTTAAGAGTAATAGGAAAAATTCCCAACTTTCAGTTCAGGATTCCACTAGAGAAATAGTTTAGGGAGAGATTGTAGCAGCTAGGGGCTCTGTTGAGAAGCGAAATGAAGTTTTACGAAATAATACAACAGGGAGGTTAGTAGTTTACCCATAGATACGAACACATAGCCGTCTCGTTCTTTTTGTGCGCAGCTAAAATTTTAATCTGATGTCAAAAATGATTCCGATAACAGGTATGAACACGTTCTGTAAGACTAATGAAAACAAATGTCAATATGTGAGTTAAATGATATAGTGCAGATATAGTAGGTAGATAGTTATTATTATTATTAAGTTTTGAATCTGATGTCAAAAATGATTCCGATAACAGGAATTAAAAGGGTTTAAGGGAGTGTACTTCACAAACACTTTGCGTATATACATTAGCTATGAGGGTGTAATCCTTAGAGTACAATTCTGTCTGTGATCGTTCTCTAATAAGAATACGGGGTTGAAGGTAGACACAGTGCTTGAAGGTAGACACAATATTGTAAGTAGACTTATACAGTGACCGGAAGGTTGGAGCGTAAATAACTACGTTTTTCCACGTGCCTGTGACCTTACTTATGATGCCCATAAGAAAGAAAAAACTGTGTTATTAAATGTCTCGCATACCCATATATTTTTCATATTGTAAGGATCAATAGATTAGTTGGAGAAAACCACAATATACTTTTGTATTTCCTTACTATATTTTTGCTTCAGTGTAATAATTAACACATAGCAGACCTTCACTTATATTCTTTTACTACCCCCACTTGGGCATAGGCCTTTTCGCTACCCAGAACCAACCCCGAACGACCTGAGGAAAGGGGACGGAGTCAGACGTGAATAACAAGTAGCAGTTTCCATTTATGGTCAGATATATCCATATAGACGATTGGGTGGTGGCAGCGTATACCTTGATTTTTTTTATTTCCCAAATCGTTCTTATGTGGGTATCTCTGATCACTCCCATTGGAGGTGCTCTTGGTTAAACACTAAATCAATCGACGGCACCACATATATATATATATTTATGTATATATATATATATATATATATATATATGCATATATACATATATATATGTATATATCCTGTACCTTGTTTCTTCATTTTATAATTCCTTCTTTGTATCAGCGCTAAAGATGTAATCATACGAAACCGCTCTGCTTTCTTAGTTTACTTTTCCTAGTGGTTACTTACGCATATATATATATATATATATATATATATATATATATATATATATATATATATATACATATATATGTATGTATGTATATATATATAGATATGTATATATATACATATGTATATATATATATAGATATGTATATATATATGTATATATATATATATACATACATAATATGTATGTTCAATCTTTACATGGATGGGGTGGTGCGAGAGGTGAATGCAAGGGTAGTGGGTCAGGGGTTGGAGATGATTAAAGAAAATGGAGAAAAGTGGGAGGTGAGCCAGTTGTTGTTTGCTGACGACACTGCGCTTGAAGCAGGATCAGAGGAGGGATTGAGGAAGTTAGTGACAGAGTTTGAGAAGGTGTGCGAAAGAGTGAAGCTGAAGATAAATGTGGGTAAAAGTAAGGTGATGAGATATACAAGAGGAGAGAGTGACAGCAGGCTAGAAGTGAGCATTAAGGGTGAGAAACTGGAGGAAGTGGGTAGTTTCAGATATTTGGGTGCGAATGTGGCAGGAAAAGGAGGAGTGGAGGTGGAGTTAGAATGTAGATTGAGAGAACCGAGTAAATGCCTTGGTGGATTGAAAAGTGTAATGAGAAATAGACATCTGGGAATGCATGCTAAGAGGAGGTTATATGAAGGAGTGATTGTGCCAACAGCATTGTACGGGGAACATGAGAGAGGAAGAGAAAAGGAGTTTGAATGTGTTTGAGATAAAATGTCTGAGAAGTATGATAGGGGTTACTAGGCTGGATAGAGTGATAAATGAGGAGGTGAGGAGGAGAACAGGGGTGGAAAGGGAATTGGGAGATAGGGTTGATGAAAGTGTATTAGGATGGTTTGGACACATGGAAAGAATGAGTGAAGAAAGATTAGTAAAAGAAGTGTGGAAGGCAGAGGTGGAAGGAGTGAATATGAGGGGGTGTCCTAGGATGAGATGGGTGGATGGGGTGAAAGAGGCATTACAAAAAAGAGGAATGTCTGTGGAGGAAGGACGGGAGAGGACATAAGATAGGGGTGAATTGAGAGGGGTTGTGTATAGATGAGGCTGTGATGTATGAGGGGGAGTGGGTGGGGGATGGGGGGTGAGAAAGTATGTATGAGAAAAATTTGACGCAGCCCGAAGGGATTTCTCCCCATCTTCTCCTTTTCTGAATGAGGGGACGGAAAGGGGGGTCGCCGAATTTATGAAGCGGCCTTGCTGTGAATGTGCTATGTTTTGCGACATTGCTTCTGACCCAAGGCAGTGGACAGGATGCAGAGATGACCCGTCATCCAGGAGGTGCCAAGAAAAGAGGTAGGGAGGAGGGTGGAGGGTAGTGGAATGCATAGGAAATGGAATGGGTGGGAGTGGTTTCTATGCCTTTTTCTTTTTTGGCTAGCCCCTGTGTAGGTTGAAAAAGCCTTTGGTATATGTATGTATATAATAAAAAATATATACATATATATATATATATGTATGTATATATATATACATACATATATATATATATATATATACAGTATATATATATATATATAGTATATATATAAATATATATATATATATATATTGTATATATATATATATATATATATATATGTATGTATACCCACATGTACATATATATAATTGATGAATGGAATAAACTTCCTGCACAGGTAGTGCAATGTAGTTCAGTTCGAAGCTTTAAGAATCATTTAGATAAACACCTAAGCAAGATGCTGAAATGATTATAATTTATTTTATATTATTTGTTTTTGTTTTGGTATCATTTGTCTGTCTGATTTTCATTTATTATTAGTTATATGTCAATTTATTATTATTTACTATTTACCTGTTTGTTCATTATTTAACTATACCTATGCATTTACTTATGTATTTTATTTGTTATTTACATTATTATAGTTTTTATTTATTGTTTCATTATTATTGTGATTTTTTTCGCATCCGACCTAGATATGGACCAAAAGGTCTCCTGTCGGCATGCTCCGCCTTTGTAATCCTTTATATGTATATATATGTATATATATATATATATGTATATATATATATATATATATATATATATATATATATATATTCCCACATGTACATACATATATTATGTATATTATATATATATATATACATACATATATATACATATATATACATATATATATATACATATATATATGTATATATAATATACACACATACATATATATATGTATATATATACATATATATATAAATATATATATATATGTATATATATAATATACATATGTACATATATATATATATATATATATATATATTATATATATATATTATATATATACATATAATTTATATATATATATATATATACACAAATATACATATATATATATATATATATATATATATATATATATTAGTTAGTAATGGCGGTCCATTGTTGCCGATGACGACGCTGTTCTGCATCCGTTTGTGTAGATGAAGAGTTTGTGAGGATGATGAAATTTTAATGACTCTGTCGTTCATGCCATCGTAGGTGGCTGTTGAGTCCAATGCGGGAGCCACACATTTTATCACATTTGTGGCAAAGGTGTTCTTCACGAGGAGTTGGTTGGGCTCCAGCCATACGTTGGTGACGTTTAGAGCGGTTTTCGGCTCTCTTATATATATATATATATATATATATATATATATATATATATATATGTATATATATATATATCATATATACACGGCCGGTCATGCTACCCAATATGATCATTTCTTGTCGGGGAGACATGCGATTCATGTTGTTTTCTAGATCCTCATAAAACTGGGATTTCTCCTCATTCGGCCTAGCCTGCTGTGGGGCATACACTTGTATAACTGCAATTTTCTGGATACTCTTGAGTTGTCAACTGAGAAGGTTTTGGATTTCTTTATTTTTGTTATTTTATGTATGAAAATATAACTTAGAAGAAGTTTTTACACTAAAATGTACGCTTCTAGCATTTTATAGTCTTGATTTTATCTAAATAGCATGGTTTTAAAAGTGCCTGATAGCAGACAAAGTTTTCAATGTCGTAGTTACATTTTCCCCCGTAGGGCGTACTGATGACGTAACAGCTGTTGTTTACATTCTTCAACATGGCCAGCACGCAACACGAAAGTGACTTCACATCGAGAAAAGAAGATTTTTCGGATTTGAATGCCCTTTCGTGTTCCAATGTGGGTACCGTACAAGGATACATGTAACAAAATATATATACAACAGACTACGTAAAAATGCATATTTTATGAATTTACAGCAAAATGAATAATCATGAATTGGTAATATAATTATAATCATGGTAATATAATCAAAATGATAATCATAAATTGGTAAAATAATCATAAATTTCTTTCAGGCTGTACAGGTATCTTGCCTATCATAATTTAGTGGAGTGGTGTTAGCAATGACTGGGCAAAAGAAATTGTCTGCCCCTTCCAGTGTGTGCCAGAGATCGAAATAGGAAAAAAATGGCCTGCACCAGATGGACATTACACAGGATTTAAATATCCTTCAGCAATGATTTTAGTTCAGATTCTTGGAATTGTATTCGGAGTACTATTTGCCCTTGGTATATGAAAAGAGTTCACTGTGTTGGACGATTAAACCTGGACCTTTGTTTCTGGATGATGTCAGACTTCTCTTGTTTTTCATACTTGGAACAGACTGGTTCAGGAACTTTCATAGCGGACTGAAGTTTGGCATCTCTTGCAAGTTTTTATGATGGATATTCAGGACGCAACCCCAGTAATTCACCAAGTAAAATATGTACATATTGTGTAAATACAAAATGGAGATCTATGGTATGTACATTTTATTGTTTGGTTTGTCATATCAGAACAATACAAAAATTTTAGGCAGGTACTAATTCTGGATTTATCATATTGCTCCAGTAGGAAGTCTTATGCAGTTTCACAGTTTGGATGCAATATGTAGCACAATAATGCTTCATGCACTCACCATATGTTAGATCAACCTTCTTCTTCGCCACTCCAACACCTGCTTTGGCTTTGGGATAAGATATAGCCCATTGCGCCTCTCCATTTTTCCATTTTCTGATTTTTACATAAATTTTCATTGAAATGAATGGCAGCAAGTTGTATTCTGAAAGCGGAAAATTAATAATGATAATTTCACAGAACAACAACAAAATTTTACTGGAGATGTGTAAAGTGATTTAGACTAATTTGGGTACGCTGATTTCAAAAATCATAACTGTTTTGCTGTATCACGTCAGGATGTTCAGTGACAGAAATATTCCCATTCCCTAGAAGTCAGGATTTCAATGAAATTTACAAAAATTCATTTATTCATTTATTTCATCATGAATGCTTCAAAATTATAGAAATTACAACAACAAAACTCCACTAGAATGTAATTAAAAATGCTTTAGGCATTTGGCTTTGCGTTTGTGCTGCTCTGTGTCAGTTTCACGATGCAGGAACCAGCAGAAGTCGCCCATCATGTTCGGGTTGTGCCGCCCTTGGTAACGCGTCTCCATGAGTGAAATCTCTTGGTGGAATCGCTCGCCGTGCTCGTCCGAGACAGCTCCCAAGTTGTCAGGGAAGAAGTTCAGGTGCTGGTGTAGGAAATGGATTTTCAGGGACATCCTGGAGCCAAGTTTCCTGAAGGACTCCAGCAGCTGCTGCACTATTTCTTCATAGTTGTCCGCGCGCTCGTTCCCCAAGAAGTTCTCCGTCACAGCTTTGAAGCTCCTCCACGCTGCCAGCTCTTTGGGGTTTAGAGTTGTCGGAAAAGTTTCGTCCTTCATAATCTGTCGGATTTGCGGTCCAACAAAGACACCAGCCTTGATCTTGGCCTCCGACAAGGTGTTGCCAAACTTCTCCTTGAGGTATAAAAACCCACGCCCATTCAGATCCATTGCCCGTACAAAACTTTTCATCAAGCCGAGCTTTATGTGGAGTGGTGGAAGGAAAATCTTGGCTGGGTCGATAAGGGTGACATGCTTCACGTTGTGTCGACCAGGTACATGCTCCTTTCGCTCTTCCCAATCTTTCTTCGTCCAGTGATTCTTGTCGTCTCTGCTATCCCAGAGACAAAGGAAGCACATGTATTTCGTGTAGCCTGACTGCAGCCCTAACAACAGCGCCACCACTTTCAAGTCTCCGCAGATGTGCCAGTTGAAGTCATTGTACTTGATGGAATCAAGCAGCTGCCGCATAGTCTCATAGGTCTCTGTCATGCCGAACGCGTGAGCCAGTGGGACTGATGGTTTCTCGTTGCCATTGTGGAGCAAAACAGCCTTCAAGCTGTTCTTCCCCGAGTCGATGAAGAGGCGCCAGTCTGCAGGATCGTGATCACACCCAAGTTCTTTCAACAGACCGTTGATGTCACTGCAGAATGTCATCGTGTCTTCCATCTCAAAGAACTCAGCCATGTCTCTGTGACGTGCTCTGAACAAGGATATCTTGGTGTTAGGTTCAAGTAGATTCCACTGCTGCAGCCTTGATCCAAGCAGCTCTGCCTTCGCCTTTGACAGCGAGAG
>NC_134781.1:31535203-31537703 GCF_046742065.1 Oratosquilla oratoria | reverse complement strand
TCGAGGGCCTTCGATGATCCGAAGAGTCTCAGACTCTTCTTCTTCGGGAGACTCTTCTTCGGAGCGACCTAGAGGTCCCTCCGACTGCAAGAACAAGAAAGACAATTGACATGATGTCACTGGTGGTCGAGGACCTTCGATGGTCCGAAGAATCTCAGACTCTTCTTATTCGGGAGACTCTTCTTTGAGGCGACCTCAAGATCCCTCCGGCTGACCATTAAGACGTATTGCGTTGGATTCCGAGCTCCGTCGAGAGGAAGAAGAGAGTTTGGGGGATGGTGGAGAAGGGAAACAGGAGAAGGTTGGGAAGAAGAATAGTATGAGGTTGATGAAGATGTAGGAGTAAGGGGAGGAAAAGGAGAATGAAGAAGAGAAGGAGTGAGTGTGGAGAAAAAAGGAGGAGGAAGAGGAGTATAAGAAGGGAAGGAAAAGAGGATTAGGGGGGGTGACAGTGTGTGAGAAGAAAGAGCAGAAGAAAGAAGATTAAGGAAGATGAGGGGGAGAGAAGGAGTAGGAAGAGGGAGAGGAAAAAAGGAAGAAAAGAAGGAGTATATGAAGGAGGGTGAAAAATAGAGATGAAAGAGGTGAAGGAGTCGGAAGAAGGGAGGAAAGGAGGAGGAGGGGGAAGGAGAAGTAGGAAAAGGAGGAGTAGACGAAAGAGGACGAAAATGAGAAAGAGAAGAAGGAGTAGAAGGAGGAGTAGCATATGAAGGAGGGAGATGGGGGAGATGATGGTACGGAGATGGGGAGAGAGAGGAGAGAGGGAGGAAGGGGGAAGGGGATGGGGGTGTGGAAGGGAGAGGGAGGGAGGGGAATGAAGGCGGGAGAGGAGTGAGGGAGTCTTTTGGCGAGTAGAGGATTGCGGGAGTAATTCGGTGTGAAATGGAAAGAGTCGCTTCTGGGACCATCGATTGCCGGCCGTCACGGACAACAGGAAGAAGAGGGGGAGGAGGAGGAGGAGGAGGAGGAGGAAGGAGGAGGAGGAAGGAGGAGGAGGAGAGAGGAGGGAGGTAGGAAGAAGGAGGAAAGAGAGAGGGGGACAGGAGGGTGGTAGGGTGGTTGGAAGGTAGGAGATGGTGGCAGAGAGTAGGGAGGAAATAGGAAAGGAGGGGAGGGGGAGGAGGAGGAGGAAGGAAAAAGAGGATGGGAGAAGAGTATAGAAGGAATGGTGGGAGAGAAGTAGAGAGAATGGGATGGAGAGAAGCAGGAAAGTAGGGAGGGAGGGTGAAGAAGAGAGAAGAAAAGAGGGAAGAGTGGAGGGAGAGGAGGGGAGAAGGGGAGAGTAGGAGGGAGAGTCATAGGGAGGGAGGAAGAGGAGGAGAGGAGGGTGAGGGAGGTAAGGAGGCAATGAGTGACAGAAAGGAAGGAGGGAGGGAGGGATGATGGGAGGAAAGGATGGAGGGAGAGAGGGAACGATGGAGGAAGTGAGTGGAGGAGGGAGGGAGAAAGGGAGGGAGGGTGTGGGTGAGGAGGGAGGGAAGGAGGGAGGGAAGAAAAAAGGAGGGGGATAGGGAGAGATAGAGGGAGAAAAGTGGAGAAGGAGGGGGGATGGAGGGAGTGAGGGGAGGAAGGAAGGGATGTAACGAAAGAGGGAGGGGAGGAAGGAGGGAGGAAGGGAGGAGGGAGGGAGGGGGTAAAGGAGGGAGGAGGTAAGGGAGGGAGAGGACACTCAGAGGCGGCAGTCCAAAGGAAGACACAACATGAGTGAGGGGAAAAAGACTCAGGGAAGAGGAGGAGGAAGATGAGGGGAGGGGAGGGGAGGGTAGAGGAGGAAGAGGAGGAGGAGGAGGAGAGAAGGGTAGAGGAGGAGGTGGGGAGAGGAGGGTAGAGGAGGAGCTGGGAGAGGCGAAAGAAAGTGAGGGAGCGGAGTGAAGGGGAGATGAGGTTGTAGGGGGAACGTGGTGGGGGGGAAAGGAAGGGAGAGGAAGTTAACCCATTCAACTCCGATGACAAGATGTCTTGTCATTTGGTCAAATAAAACAAAAAATCATAAAACACCAAAATGTTTGATCAAACACCAGAAAAATATGACGTCAGTCCTCGCTTCGCTGCGAGCGAAGCGAGGACTGACGTCATATTTTTCTGGTGTTTGATCAAACATTTTGGTGTTTTATGATTTTTTGTTTTATTTGACCAAATGACAAGACATCTTGTCATCGGAGTTGAATGGGTTAAGGGGAATCGAGGGAAGGGAGCAATGATATAACCAGGAGATGGGGGGAGAAAGGGTGAGGGTGCGTGCCCCCTCCTTTTGCAAATTTCCTGAAAGGTTCTATCATTATTTACATCAACATTAGGGGTTTGGTCAAGATAGCTCCCCCTTACCCCCCTCAGCCTTCCCCCCTCCCCATCCCCCCTTAAATGAGATCCTGATTTCGCTGCGAGTGGGGAGAGTAGTTTGGGTTTGGGTTGAGTACTGGGGAGAGAGAAGAGAGGGAGGGGGGAAAGTGTGAGAGGAACTGGGAGATGTAGGGATTTGGGTGAAGGGAGGAGGACAGGA
>NC_134781.1:31531864-31534703 GCF_046742065.1 Oratosquilla oratoria | reverse complement strand
CCACACCCCTCCACCCTCCCTCCCATCTTAGCACCTCCTAGATGACGGGTCATCCCTGCATCCTGTCCACTGCCCTGGGTCAGAAGCAGTGTCGTAAGACACAGCACATCCACAGTAAGGCCGCTTCATTAAATCGGCGACCCCCACACCTCTCCGTCCCCTCATGGAGACAAGGAAAAGACGGGGAGAAATCCCTTCGGGCTGCGTCAAATTATCTCTCACACGTACTCATTCACCCCCCTCCCCATCCCCCACCCACTCCACCTCATGCATCACATCATCCATACACAACCATTCTCCATTCATCCCTATCTTCTGTCCTCTCCCGTCCTTCCTCAACAGATATTCCCCTCTTTCCCAAAGCCCCTTTTACCCCATCCATCCATCTCACCCTAGGTCTACCCCTCATGTTCACTCCTTCCACCTCTGCCTTCCACACCTCTTTTACGAGTCTTTCTTCACTCATTCTTTCCATGTATCCAAACCATCCTAATACTCTTTCATCCATCCTATTTCCCAACTCTCTTTCCAACCCTGTTCTCCTTCTCCTTACCTCCTCATTTCTCACTCTATCCAGCCTAGTAACCCTATCATACTTGTCAGGCATTTCATCTTAAACACATTCAAACTCCTTCTCTCTTCCTCTCTCATGTTTCATGTTTCTGCCCCGTACAATGCTGTTGGCACAATCACTTCTTCATACAATCTCCTTTTAGCATCCATTCCCAAATGTCTATTTCTCATTACACTTTTTAATCCTCCAAGGCATTTACTTGCTTCTCTCAATCTACATTCTACCTCCACTTCCACTCCTCCCTTTCCTGCCACATTCGCACCCAAGTATCTAAAACTATCCACTTTTTTCCAGTCTCTCTCCCTTAATACTCACTTCCAGCCTGCTGCCACTTTCTCCCCTTGTATGTCTCATCACCTTACATTTACCCACATTTATCTTCAATTTCCTTCTTTCACACACCTTCCCAAATTCAGTCACTAACTTCTTCAATCCCTTCTCTAATCCTGCTACAAGCGCAGCGTCGTCTGCAAAAAACAGCTGGCTTATCTCCCACTTTTCTCCATTTTCCTTAACCATCTCCAATCCTTGACCCACTACCCTTGCATTCACCTCTCGCACCACCCCATTTATATAGAAATTGAACAGCCAGGGCGACAAAACACATCCCTGACGAAGTACCACCTTTACCTCAAACCACTCACTCTCTCCATTTCTAATCATGACACACGCTGTACTACTCTCGTAAAAACTCTTGACAGCTCCTAAAAGCTTTCCTCCTATCCCATATATCTGCAATACCCCCCACAGTGCCTTCTTGTCTCCCCTGTCATAAGCCTTTTCCAAATCCTTAAAAGCCCAAAATACATCCTTACCTTTTCCTACAGCTTTATCACATATCAGTCTTACCACAGAAATCTGATCTACGCAACCTCTACCTGTCCTCAACCCACACTGTTCCTTACCAATTATTCCCTCTGTTTCTCTCCTTATCCTCTCAATCAAAACTGTTCCATAAGCCATCCCAGCTACACTTAACAAGTTGATCCCTCTGAAACTACTACACTCACACTTGTCCCCTTTTCCCTTATGAAGTGGAACTATACAGGCACCTCTCCAGTCCTCCTGTACTCTACCTTCTCTTAAACAAACATTAGATAACCTCACCAGCCAGTCCACCATTACTGTACCTCCTTTTTTCAGACGTTCTGCATGACATCCATCCAGACCAGGTGCCTTACCTGCCATTATCATCTTAACAACTACTTTCACTTCATCTTTCCTTATTTTTCCTACATTTCCCTCACTCATCACGGTCATTTTCTTAGTGCTTCCCACTGCAACTATCTTTCCCTCCCTATCTTCCTTCACATTTAGCAACTCCCTAAAGTACTCTGTCCATCTTCCTCTTACTGTCTTCTCTTCCATTATCATCTCTCCATCTGCACCTTTTACCTGTACTTCTCTACTTGATTCACCTCCTCTTCCTTTCTTAATTTCTTTCCAAAACATTTTTTATTACTTTCAACATTTTCTGTCATACTCTTACCCCATTTTACACCTGCTCTCCTCTTTGCCTCCTTTATCTCATGATTTACTTCTCTTCTTTTTTCTTTGTACCTCTCATGTGATTCCCTCGTCCAATTTGGAACCAATCTGTGAAAGCTCGCTTCTTCTCTTCTAAAGCTTTCTTTGCTTTCTCATCCCACCACTCACTACCCTTCCTTCTATTTCCTCCCATCATCCTTGTTCCACACACCATCTTTGCACACCTTGTGACTCTCTCCTTGAACCATCCCCATTCCTCCTCCACTCCTAATTCTACTCTATCCTTCATTCCCTCCCACTCCTCTCTCAGCTTCTTCTTGTACTCCTTCTCTTTTTCTTTCTCATTAAAGCAGTTCACTCTAAGCACCTCCCTATTTTTTGTCCTTTTCCTCTATCTCCATCTATCCTCCACTCTCAACTTACCTTTCACCAGGAAATGATCTGATATTCCCCCCCACTCTCTCCCCTTAGAACATGTACATCCTTAACTCTTCCTACTATACTGCTATTTACCACTACATAGTCCATTAACGCTCTATCTACCACCCTTCCATCCACCACCCTCTCTCATGTGTACTTATGCTTGACTTTCTTCCTAAACATTGTATTTATTATTATCAACTCTCTAGACATATCTCCACCATCAACTCTCCACTACGATTCTTTCCTGGAACTCCACACTTCCCAACCACTCCGTTTATTGGTTCATTTCCCACCCTAGCATTAAGGTCTCCCAATACCACTACATTGACGCTCCTCCCTAATCCCTCTATGCAC
>NC_134781.1:31511864-31526864 GCF_046742065.1 Oratosquilla oratoria | reverse complement strand
GAAGTTTTCCAAGGCCACATTGCCCTCGCCACATGCAAAGATAGACTGAACTGTGTCATCCAGTAAGAACCCCCAAACTCCTGGACCAACCTTGGTCTTGGTCCAGACGACCTGGAGGCCAAGCGGTCTCTCCTCCGTGTGCAGTGACTCGAGGGCTGCAACCAAGACCCCCCAACGACTCCGCAAGAAGCACAGCGTCTCCGACCTTGATGTCTCCAGTGAATGCAATGACAACTCGTTCCATTACCCAGTCCATGCAAATAATGAAAGAATCCGGGCATTCCTCCTCCACAATTAACATCACTGTTCCAGAGCACTGACCAGACATCAGGTCAATAATCCTCTCAGGGTCCCCATGGATCCACAGAAGATACCAGAACACCCCACGATGCATCAAGTCAAACGATTTCTCGAGATCAACTTAAGCCGCAAGTAACCCTTGCTGAAAC
Source organism: Oratosquilla oratoria (assembly GCF_046742065.1). Classification (NCBI taxonomy): domain Eukaryota; kingdom Metazoa; phylum Arthropoda; class Malacostraca; order Stomatopoda; family Squillidae; genus Oratosquilla; species Oratosquilla oratoria. Next base: position 31,526,415 of record NC_134781.1, on the reverse strand, counting down.
TCTCGTCGCCGTTTCACATTAACACAAAGCTCTAGAGCCCGATCAGTTTCTGACCTACTGGACGTGAGCTCAGGTCTGTGAAACTGTAGCAGATGGAAACGAATCTGTGCAAAAAACAGATAGACAAGCACTTTCCCTGACACACTAAGCAATATATTACCGTGGTAATTGTTGCAGTCCTGCCGACCCACTTTCACTTTCTAGACAGGGAGTAATAGTATATACTATGTGGTATATAAAAATATAAAACATAGTAAAAGTACATATAGTATAGAGTATACAGAATACAGTATGTAATAAATGGTATTATATGATATACAACATATGATATAATACATGATATATAATACTTAGTATATATGATAGTATACCTACCTTGTAATACCTCCATGTCGTAAAATCGGAGACTGATCACCTACTTCAACGACGTTTTATATACACTGAGCAGCCTGTTACGAGAAAGGTATGAATACTCCTGTCGGTCGACATAGTTGCCAACTTGTATTTTTTCTTTTTTCTTTTCTTTTTTCGCGAAGAGTACCACTTACTGTTTGACAATTTTATTCGTTTTTAGACAAGCTTTCGCCTACAGAGTCAGGGAAAGCCTAGCCAAGTGCTAATTACTGTTAGACATGGTGGGGCTGCCCTATATACATACATACATACATACATGCGTACATAAACACATACACACACACACACACATACACACACACACACACACACACACACACACACACACACACACACACACACACACACACACGTGTATATGGATATAGTGTTTCCGCTATTCTGACTTCTGTGACATCAAGGACATCTGGTGTGCCGCGTGATGGGCACTCGTGGCATGACATTGCTTTTCCATCCTCTACACCCGAACTCTGTCACGTGGCCGTCCCCTATCTTCACTCACAAGCCTAGACACCGTAATCCGTACCCTTTCTTGTTGTCAGGGATGAAAAATACGCTGACATCGACTGATAACCTTATCAGCATCACCAGGACTTTCTACGCATCGTCTTTGAGTCCCAAAAAACAACCAAAACTTCATGTCGCAGTGTCAAAGATAGTGGCTCACTTTGAGTACTTGAAAATGGTCAAAGTCAGATGATTTCCTTGTATTGATAAAGAGGCTGTGGATCATAGCTTGAAGAGGATTTCAATGGATCGTGACCTTGGGGATGCCTGACAATGTGTAATTATACTCCAACACATTCACTCTCTTCTGTCGAAAAAATAGACAGGAAACTAAAGAATACAGCACATTACACAAGGAAAAGGAAATGCGAAAGAAAAAATAAAATTAACCAGAATAATACCCACATTAGATGTTTTGCGTAATATATACTGTATATATATATATATATTTATATATATATATATACATATATATATGTATATATATATATATACATATATATATGTATATATATATATATGTATATATATATATATATATATATATATATATGTTAGTGAATTTAGGGAGCAGGTTTTCAACGAGACATTTTCTATTAAGTACCACAGCATACTCAGCGTTCGTGGTCTTTTTCTTAACAATTTCGATTCTTCTAATTATTCTCTTCTTAGGTTCTAAGAAGAGAATAATTACAAGAATCGAAAATGTTAAAAAAAAAATCACGAACGCTGAGTATGCTGTGATATTTAATAGAAGAATATATATATATATATATATATATATATATATATATATATATATATATATATATATACAGAAGAAATTACTTGAACGCATGACTATAATATGCAGAAAAAACACTAGGAAAATAACAGAAATGAGACCGAGTGCTTTCGTCTATTCAGACATTTTCAAGGTACAAATACAGAAAAAGAGACAAGTATATATACTCAGAGGGTAGGGTAGATCTCTCTCCGTGACCTATGGACTCAGAGTCCCGAGAGTTTGGTTTACAATTTTCTTAATAATAAAATCATCCAATCTGTACAGTCCATGACTTAGATTTAAATAATTAACTATCAAATGTATCCTTGATCAGACTGGACTCTATGATATTTCTTTTCAAGTAAGAATTACTCCTAATAATTACTTTAGCTTCATCTCAATTAATACAATGGCTGAAATCCCTAAGATGAACAAATAACGCGTTGGACGTTTGACCACTTCTAACGCTATACTTGTGTTGTTTTAATCTAACATTTAATTCCTTTCCAGTCTGACCAATATAGCATTTGTTGCAATATTTACATGGAATTTTATATACACAGCCTTCCTTATTTTCAGGGGAATTTTTAATCAAAAGACTTTTGACCGTGTTGGAGTTCCTAAAAATTACTTGGATGTTGAAATTCTTAAGAATATGCGGTAATTTAATTAAATTGTCATGGTAAAGAAGAACGAGAAGATTTTTACAATTAAATGTGTCTCTAGTTTTATCATCAAATTAAGACTTCCTAGCCATTTTTTTTTAGAATTTTCAATGAGATCATTGAGATACTTTAATTTTAATGCTATGTCACTTATTCTTGAGAATTCACCTTCCAAAAACTCCGGATTATAAATACGATAAGCTCGAAGGTACAATGACGATAACACAGATGCCTTGTCCTGTAATGATGACAGGAGTAAAAATGTGTCCATTTTGAGCCCTCTAATCGGGACAATTTCCCACAGCCACATACACAATAATGTAAATTTAGTTAACAAACTTAATAACCTTAATATTGAACATGAATTTATTCTTATTAGTTATGATGTTACTTCTTTATTTACCCATGTTCCCGTTAATGATGTATTGATATACCTGGAAGAAGAATTGGAGAAAATTTATTTACCACTGCCTACTGCCACAATTATTGAATCAATTAAATTATGTGTTTTAGAATCCTATTTTATGTTTAATGGCAAATATCATTTACAGAATTTTGGTATGGCAATAGGTAATCCGATTTCTCCAATTCTAGGCAATCTTCATATGGAATTTTTAAAACTAAGTTGTTACCCAATATTCTCCCCCAAAATGTTACTTGATGATATTTTGTGTATTTGGCCTGTTAATGTTGATCCGTCTATTTTCTTGTCACAACTTAACACCCTAGTTCCTTCTATCAATTTTACTATGAAAATGGAACAAAATAACCAATTACCTTTCCTTGATGTATTGATGTACAGAAATGAAAGGTCTTTCAAATTTTATATCTATATGAAACCCACCAATGTTCTTTCATATATTCATTTTTACTCTTCTCACCATTACAGGACAAAGGCATATGTGTTATCATCAATTTATCCTCGAGCTTATCGTATTTTTAGTCCGGAGTTTTTGGTTGGTGAATTCTCAAGAGTATATGACATAGCTTTAAAATTAAAGTATCCCAATTATCTTATTGAAAATTTTCAAAAAATGCCTAGGAAGTCTTAACTTGATGATAAAGCTAGAGACACATTTAATCATAAAAATCTTCTCGTTCTTCCTTATCATGATAATTTCATTAAATCACCGCATATTCTTTACAAAGGATTACAAAGGCGGATCATACCGACAGGAGACCTTTTGGTCCATGTCTAGGTCGCATGCGAAAAAATCATAATAATGATAAATAAATTAATTAATAAAAAAAACTATAATAATGTATATAATAAAATAAAATACATAAATAAATGCATAGGTATAGTTAGATAATAAACAAATAGGTAAATAGTAAATAATAATAGATTGACATATAACTAATAATAAATGAGAATTATGCAGATACTAACAAACAAACGGACAAATGATAACAAAACAAATAAACAAATAATATAAAATAAATGATAGTCATTACAGCATCTTGCTTAGGTGTTTATGTAAATGATTCTTAAAGCTTTGAACTGAACTACATTGCACTGCCTCTGCAGGAAGTTTATTCCATTAATTAACTACACGGTTGGCGAAGTTGTTTCTACCCACTTCCAAATTTAATCTATTTCTGGACAGTTTGAGTCCATTGTTTCTTGTCTGATTCTCATTCAGTGTGAAAATTTTGTCACTTTTGATGTTGTCAATTCCCTTTAGAATCTTAAATACCTGTATCAAGTCACCTCCGAGTCTACGCTTTTTTAGGGAAAACAGATTCATATGTTTTGGTCGATTTTCGTATTGGGGTTTTGGCCCCGTCTGGGGTATTGGCTGCATGTTAGTATGGCAAAGTAGCATGCAGTTGATACTTTAGGGTCTATATGGGACGCCCCTACGGACCAAAGCCACACATCATTTTGTCTGTGATAGAGGAAATCTCTGTTCATAGAGAAATTATGACACTTTTATACTACGACTATCCCTCCGTTATGCTGTCCCCCAACCCCTTGTTACTGTCCAGTACCATTTCTCTGAATATTCATTTCCTTTTTTCGCCGACCCTGTGGTCGTAAAAGGCGACAAAAAACGGGACGGGGGATGGGATTAGGAGTCCTACTGCCTGTAGTCCCAAAAGGGGACATTCCTAAAAAAAGAAGTAAAGGCATAAGAGGGTCTGGGAGTTTTCCAACCAGTACCCTAAGGTTTGAGTCTTTTAATGTGCGTGGATGTGGTACAGATGAGAGTAAAAGGGAAGAGAGAGGCAGTATGTTTGTGAGAAGAAAGATGGATGTACTGGCTTTGAGTGAAACTAAAATGAAAGGAAAGGGCAACTGTCTGTTTGGGAGTGTAGCTGGGAGGTACTCAGGAGTGAAGAGGGGACGAGGGAGAGAAGGGATGGCTATACTAGTAAGTGAAGAGATAAGTAAGCGGGTAGTGGAGTGGAAGAAGGTTTCATCAAGGTTGATTTGGATGAAGGTGAAACTGGGAAGGGAGATGTGGGTTTTGTAAATGCATATGGACCTGATAGTGAGAAGAGCGTAGAGGAAAGGGAGGCTTTTTTTGGATAGATATAAATAAGTGCATAGAGGGATTAGGGAGAAATATCAATGGAGTTGTATTGGGAGACCTTAATGCTAGGGTGGGAAATGAACCAATAGATGGAGTGATTGGGAAGTATGGAGTTCCAGGTAAGAATCGTAGTGGAGAATTGATGGTGGAGATGTGTCTTGAAAGAGAGTTGATGAGAAAAAATACAGTGTTTAGGAAGAAAGTCAAGCATAAGTACACATGGGAGAGGGTAGTGGATGGAAGGGTGGCAGATAGAGCGTTAATGGACTATATAGTGGTGACCAGAAGTATGGTAGGAAGAGTTAAGGATGTACATGTTCTAAGGGGAGAGAGTGGGGGAATATCAGATCATATTCTGATGGAAGGTAAATTGAGAGTGGAGAATAGATGGAGAAAGAGGAAAAGGGCAGAAGGTAGGGAGGTACTTAGAGTGAACTGCTTAAATGAGAAAAAAAGAAGAATGAGTACAAGAAGAAGCTGAAAGAGGAGTGGGAGGGAGTGAAGGATAGAGTAGAACTAGGAGTGGAGGAGGAATGGGGATGGTTCAAGGAGGGAGGCATAAGGTGTGCAAAGATGGTGTGTGGAACAAGGAGGGCGGGAGGAAATAAAAGAAAGGGTAGTGAGTGGTGGGATGAGGAAGCAAAGATGGTTGTAGAAGAGAAGAAGCAGGCATTCATAGATTGGCTACAAATTAGGATGAGAGAATCGTATGAGAGGTACAAAGTAAAGAGAAGAGAAGTTAAGCATAAGATAAAGGAAGCAAAGAGGAGAGCAGATGTGAAATGGGATAAGAGTATGACAGAAAATTTTGAAAGCAATAAAAAGATGTTTTGGAAGGAAATTAAATGAGAAAGAGGAGGCGAATCAAGTAGTGAAGAAAAAGTAAAAGGTGCAGATGGAGAGATGATAATGGAAAAGAAAGCAGTGAGAGGAAGGTGGGCAGAGTATTTTTGGGAGTTGCTAAATGTGAAGGGGGATAAGGAGGGAAAGGTAGTTGCAGTGGGAAGTGCTAAGAAAATGACCGTGATGAGTGAGGAAAATGGAGGGGAAATAGGGAGGGATGAAGTGAAAGCAGCTGTTAAGATGATGAGACAGTTATGGTGGACTGGATGGTGCCGGAGGACTGGAGAAGTGCCTGTATAGTTCCGCTTTACAAGGGAAAGGGGGACAAGTGTGAGTGTAGTAGTTATAGAGGGATCAGCTTATTAAGTGTAGTTGGGAAGGCTTATGGAAGGGTCTTGATTGAGAGGATTAGGAGAGGAACAGAGGGAGTAATTGGTAAGGAACACTGCGGGTTTAGGACAGGTAGGGGTTGTGTAGATCAGATTTTTGTGGTAAGACAGATATGTGAGAAAGCTGTAGGAAAAGGTACGGATGTTTTTTTGTTTTTTTATGGATCCGGAAAAGGCTTACGATAGGGTAGACAGGAAGGCACAGTGGGAGGCAGTGCAGATATATGGGATTGGAGGAAAGCTGTTAAGAGAAGTCAAGAGTTTTTACGAGAGTAATAGAGCTTGTGTTAGGATGAGAGATGGAGAGAGTGAATTGTTTGAGGTAAAGGTGGGACTTCCTCAGGGATGTGTTATGTCGCCCTGGCTGTTCAATCTTTACATGGATGGGGTGGTGCGAGAAGTGAATGCAAGAGTAGTGGGTCATGGGTTGGAGATGATTAAAGAGAATAGAGAAAAGTGGGAGGTGAGCCACTTGTTGTTTACTGACGACACTGCGCTTGTAGCAGGATCAAAGGAGGGATTGAGGAAGTTAGTGACGGAGTTTGAGAAAGTGTGTGAAAGAAGGAAGCTAAAAATAAATGTGGGCAAAAGTAAGGTGATGAGATGTACAAGGGGAGAGAGTGACAGTAGGCTGGAAGTGAGCATTAAGGGTGAAAGACTGGAGGAAGTGGATAGTTTTAGATACTTGGGTGCGAATGTGACAGGAAAGGGAGGAGTGGGGGTGGAGGTGGAATGTAGATTGAGAGAAGTGAGTAAATTCCTAGGTGGATTGAAAAGTGTAATGAGAAATAGACATCTGGGAATGGATGCTAAGAGGAGGTTATATGAAGGAGTAATTGTGCCAACAGCATTGTATGAGGCAGAAACATGGAACATTAGAGAGGAAGAGAGAAGGAGTTTGAATCTGTTTGAGATGAAATGTCTGAGAAGTATGATAGGGGTTACAAGGCTGGATAGAGTGAGAAATGAGGAGGTGAGGAGGAGAATGGGGGTGGAAAGGGAACTGGGAGATAGGGTTGATGAAAGAGTATTAGGATGGTTTGGACACATGGAAAGAATGAGTGAAGAAAGATTAGTAAAAGAATTGTGGAAGGCAGAGGTGGAAGGAGTGAATATGAGGGGGCGTCCTAGGATGAGATGGATGGATGGGGTGAAAGGGGCATTACAAAAGAGAGGAATGTCTGTGGAGGAAGGACGGGAGAGGACAGAAGATAGGGGTGAATGGAGAGGGGTTGTGTATAGATGATGCTGTGATGTATGAGGGGGAGTGGGTGGGGGATGGGAGGTGAAGAAGTATGTATGAGAGAAAAAAAATTGACGCAGCCCAAAGGGCAGTGGACAGGATGCAGGGATGACCCGTAATCCAGGAGGTGCCAAGGTAAGAGGGAGGGAGGAGGGTGGAGGGGAGTGGAATATGTAGGAAATGAAATGGGTGGGAGTGGTTTCTATGCCTTTTTCTTTTTAGCTATCCCCCTGTAGGGGGAAAGAGCCTTTGGTATATGTATGTATGTATGTATGTATGTATGTATGTATGTATGTATGTATGTATGTATGTATGTATGTATGTATGTATGTATGTATGTATGTATGTATTTGGAATCAGTTTTGTGGCTCGCCGTTGTACTTTTTCCAATCTGTCAATGTCTTAAATGAGATTCGGTGTCCATACGGAAACAGCATATTCCAAATGTGGACGAACTAACGATTTATACAGCTTGTTAATTAGAGGTGGACTTTTGAAATCAAAAGATCGCGCAATCAGTCCTAGAATCTTATTTGTATTCTCAGAGGCTGAAATACACTGCTTGGGTGATTTGAGATCGTTACTAATAATTACGCCGAGATCCTTTACACTATCCCCTTTTTAAACGAATTTCCAAATAACTTGTAATCGTACTTACTGTTGTTTTTACCTATGTGCATTATCTTGCTTTTACTTGTGTTAAATTTCATTAGCCACTTTTCAGACCATTGCTGTAATTTATCTAAATCTTCTTGAATATCTAATTGGTTTAAGTGATCATTTGCCATTCCGCACAGTTTTGTATCATCAGCAAGTTTGCAAACAGTAGATTTTAGTCCATGGTCTATATCATTTATATATACTATGAATAGAAGTGGCCCAAGAACGGAACCTTGAGGAACTCCACTCGTAAAAAAATTTCATCTAGAAGTTTTTTCCATTTAAAACAACTCTCTGTTTTCGATCATTCAACCAATTACTAGTCCAACTTAATAGGCTACCACTTTTTCCGTGTGAAGCTAATTTAGGAAGTAGTCTTTCGTGGGGGGCGGTATCAAAAGCTTTTGCAAAGTCTAGATATATTAAATCTATATTGTTTCTTTTGTCATAATTCGAGATAACTGTGTTGTAGAATTTGAGTTAGTCACGCAAGAACGTTTCCGTCTGAAACCATGCTGGCTATCATTTATCAAACAGTCACTTTCTAAATTATGTTCAATAGCATCTCTGATGATAGTTTCCATATTTTTCCTACGATTGAAGTCAAACTTATAGGCCTGTAGTTATTTGGTTTCTTTTTGTCACCTTTTTTGAATATGGGAGTAACGTTAGCTAGTTTCCATTCTGTTGAGACATCTCCGGAAATGATGGATTTCTTGAAAATAATTTCTGATGGAACAACAATCTCATTTTTCATTTCCTTTAAGATTCTGGGACGCCAACCGTCAAGACCTGGTGTTTTATTAACTTTGAGTTTCTCTATACCCCTATTTTTTTTTTTCTTTTTTAATCGTAGTAAGTTTACCCTAGACTTTTCACAGTTTTCAGTTTGGAGTTCACTTTGAGGTGTTTTGTTTACGAATACTGAGCTAAAATAATTGTTTAAAATATCACATATTCCTTCAGTTGAATATTCAAGTTGACCATCAGCAGATAATAGGGGACCAATGTGATTCCTAACGACCTTTTTATCTCTAATGTGATTATAGAATTCTTTGGGATTTTCTTTGGATTTATCAGCGATATTCATTTCGTATTGTCGTTTTCGTTTTTTATTGTATTTTTTAAATCTCTCTGTATTAATACATAACTTTCATAGTCATTTGATGCACCTGAGCTCTTATATTTCTTGTAAGCCTGTCTCTTTTCAGCAATACTTTTTTTTCAGTTTCTATGTCAAGCCATTTTGGGTGGGCCTGTTTTGGGGGACGTCTGTCCTTAAGAGGAATGTAAGTATGAATCATCTTAGTGAACGTATTTTGAAATATTTCCCACGTCTGATCTAGAGGTTTTTCGCTTAATTTTACCTCCCAATCTGTAAGCTGAAGTTCCTGACGTAGTCCTATAAACTGAGCTTTACTGAAATCGGGTATTTTAGAAACACAGGTATCTATTCTACAAAATTTTAGTAGTTTGGATCTAAGTTATGATCGCTATTTGCAACAGTTTCACCGACTTCTACATCGGTTATCATGCTTTCATGGCTAGTGATTAATAGATCGAGTAAGTTTCCATGTCTTGTTGGCTCTTTTGCATACTGAACTAAGTAATTGTCACCGAGAAAATCAATCAAGCGACTACCTATATGGCCATGTTCAAGGGTCATCCAATCAATGTCAGTAAAATTTAAATCACCCATTATCAATAAATCCCGGTTGCAGAAACTAGACAGTTCTTGAAAAAAAAAACAGTTTGTCGTCTGCCAATGATAATGTCTTTGGCCTATATATTACACCTACATTGATTTTTTTTTTTTTTTTTTGGGGGGGGTAATTCTACCCACAAACTATCAAATGTATCCTGTTTCACTTTCTCTAAAACACAAGCATGGACATTGTTTTTAATGTACAACAGAACACCCCCGACTTTCTTGTGGTTTCTATCCTAATGAAAGTGTTTAAATCCCGCAATATCAAATTCAGCTTCAAACTCCTGTATTTCTTGAAATTTGTTCCTAATACTACGAGCATTAAAGGACATGGTTTTAAGAAACTCGTGATTATTTCTTTTTGACACATTTTGAGTTTCAATATCATGCCTTACATTATAATTTTTTTTATTCAACTCCCAAGTCATTTTTAGAAACTCCAAAACAGTCAAATGTCTTTTAATTAAAAATTCCCTTGAAAATAAGGAAGGTTGTGTATATAAAATTACACGTAAAAATTTCAACAAATGCTATATTGGTCAGACTGGAAAGGAATTAAGTGTTAGATTAAAACAACACAAGTATAGCGTTAGAAGTGGTCAAACGTCCAACGCGTTATTTGTTCATCTTAGGGATTTCAGCCATTGTATTAATTGGGATGAAGCTAAAGTAATTATTAGGAGTAATTCTTATTTGAAAAGAAATATCATAGAGTCCAGTCTGATCAAGGATAGTTTTGATAATAACTTAAATCTAAGTTATGGACTGTACAGATTGGATGATTTTATTATTAAGAAAATTGTAAACCAAACCCTCGGGACTGTGAGTCCATAGGTCACGGAGAGAGATCTGCCCTACCCTCTGAGTATATATACTTGTCTCTTTTTCTGTACTTGCACCTTGAAAATGCCTGAATAGATGAAAGCGCTCGGTCTCATTTCTGTTATTTTCCTCCCGGTTTTTCTGCACATATATATATATGTATATATATATATATATATATATATATATATATATATATATATATATATGTATGTATGTATGAAAGCTTAGGGGGACGTTTGTTCCACTTGGTGCGTTTTAGGCTGTTGGATGCATTGCGGTGCGTCCTAGCGTGTGCATTTTATACCCAATCTTGGTGGCATTTTTTCAAACTTCCTTTTTTTTTTTTATTATTATAAATTCTCTGCGTGTTTGTTTTTTGATGTATTATACATTCTGTATTATAGTTTTTATTTTGTATTTTTAATCTCCCGCATTACGGACGACGAGTAGCCAAGTTGTGCTGGATCTTCGCATTAATGTGAGGCAGGTTCACATGTTTTAGTATAATGATTGCATTTGCTAGTTTTGGCACAAATGGTATTATGTGAGTTAAGGGTTATGGGGTTCCATTTGAAATTATCTTCGGGTTGTACTATATCTAATCTTTGTGTTATATACAGTGATTGAGTGTTCTACTTTTGTTTGTTTCTGAAATGTAACGGTTACCGGGGTTATTTGTCCCAGTGTACGAGGGAGACCCCTTTATATAGATTTCCTAATGCTACCACTATATCATCCTGAAGACGAACTCCGGACAGGGTTCGAAACGTCGGAATAAATTGGCAAACGACGAGTCCAGTGTATACTTTCTTTCAATATATATATATATATATATATATATATATATATATGTGTGTGTGTGTGTATATATATATACAGTAAAATTCCTTTTATCTGACACTTCGAACATCCGACTTTTTTCTTCAATGTTCTAAGTCGGATAAAAATTGAATTTGTCCAAACATCCGACCATCGAGTGATTGTTTAGTTGTTGCTATCGCTGTTACAGATACATGACGCTCAGGTCGGCTATTATTTTCGTGGGCATTTCAGTGTTTGTTTACGCCTGGCCTTTGGTAGTTATTTCTCCTTCACACTGCCGTGCTGTTTATTATGCTTTATTGTACTGCAAATAAGTGAAAATGTCTCAAACCAACGAGTTATTGATTTTTTCTTAATTTCTTAGTGTACGTCCAAACATCCGACTTTTCCGAACATCCGATCTAGGGTAAGTCCCACCAAGGTCGGATATAAAAGGAATCTTACTGTATTTACAGTATATATATACTGTATATATATATATATATATATATATATATACATATATATACATATATATATACATATATATATATATATATATGTGTGTGTGTGTGTGTGTGTGTGTGTGTGTGTGTGTGTGTGTGTGTGTGTGTGTGTGTGTGTGTGTGTGTGTGTGTGTGTGTGTTTGTGTGTGTGTAAATCAATCAATCAATCAAATCAGCCATCCCGAGTCCAATGCTGAAAAAAGGCCTCCTTCATAACATTACATGATTCACAGGACCGCGCCAACCTCTGCCACGTCACTCCTGCGAACTTCTCTATCTCGTTTCTCCACCCTCTGTCTGGTCTCCCTCTTCCACGCTTTCTATCTCGCGGCGTCCACTCGGCAACACACTTGCTCCATCGCTCATCAGTCATTCGCACTAATTTACCTGCCCAATTCCACTTCCTCTCTTTTACTGCCTCCACAATATATTTCACTCTAGTCTGCTTTCTCACCCAGCTTGCTCTCTTTCGGTCTCTCAGTTTATCCCCATCGTTGATCTCTCCATTCTCCTTTGAGCAGTCCTTGGTTTTGTTTCCATTGCCTTCGTTAATTTCCAAGTCTCACACCCGTAGATTATTGCTGGCAGAATGCATTGATTGTAAACTTTACGTTTCAAACATAAAGGTAGAGAGCCTCTCAGCATTTTATTATACTTACCAAACACCTTACAATAAATTGTAATGCGTCTTTTTATTTCATTATCATGATCTTTCGTCACGTTCACCATCTGGCCCAAATAATTATACTCCTCAACTTCTGCAAGACTCTCACCTTCGACTACAATCTCTTTACTTTGAACTTTCGTGTTGAACAATATTTTGGTTTTACTCTTATTCGTTTTTAAACCTACTTTGAGACTTTCTTTGTTCAGATCACTCAGCATATCTTGCAAGTCCTCTGCCTTCTCTGAAATAAGAATAATGTCATCTGCAAATCTTAGGTGGTTCAAATATTCGCCATTAATCTTCAAACCTTTCTCTTCCCAACTCAACCTTCTGAAAATCTCTTCCAAACAAGCTGTAAATAATTTGGGTGAAATTGTATCGCCTTGTTGTACTCCTTTCTCGATCTTGATCTTTTCTGTATCTTTATGTAGTCGAATTATAGCGGTACCTTTCGCATAAATCTTTTCTAAAACCCTTACGATCTGTTCGTTTGTACCCTGTTTGAGTAACGAGTTTAGTACTGCTATTTGTTCTATCGAGTCAAAGGCCTCGTAATTTGCAAAAGCTAAACACAGAGGTATATTGTATTCTGTCGTTTTCTCGATTAGTTGATTCATCGCCTGCAAATGGTCTAGAGTCGAATATCCGCTCCTAAAGCCTTCCTGTTCTCTCGGTTGGTTTCCATCTAAAACTTTACTTAGTCTATTTGTAAGGATCTTGGAGAATACCTTATTTACATTTGCTAGCAAGCTAATCGGTCGATAGTTACTAAGGTCCTTCTTATCTCCTTTTTCATGAAGCAAAATCACTATAGCATTGCACCACGATTCAGGAACGTTTTCTTGACGTAAGCACTGGGTGTACAACTTAGCTAACTTAATATGAACTTCTTTCCCTGAGTCTTTCAACAGATCTATCGATATACCATCTTCGCCGGGTGCTTTTCCTCTATTCATGTTTCTTAGAGCAAATTCTACTTCTTCCTTTGTAATCTAAAGATGAATTTACTGACTCAACTACGGTCTTCGACGAGTAAAGTTCTTGATAAAATTCTTTTGCTCTTTTCACCATTCTGTCTCTGCAGTTAATTATTTCTCCATTTCTATCTTTCAAACATATCATTTGCTGCCTTCCTAAAGCATGCCTGCGTTCGGTCCCTTTAATACTTTTACCTTTCCGAATAGTTTCTTCTATTTCATCCATGTTTCTCTTTCTTTTCTCTGGACTTTGCCTTTTGTTGATAAGCTTGTTTAGTTCTGCTCTTTCTATGCCGTCCTTCCTACCTTTAATCTGCATAGTCCTTCTACTTTTAATTATGTCATTTGTAGTTTTAGAGTATTTGTTTTAATACTTTTTGTACTTCCTACTTTCTCTGCCGATTCCCTAATGACATTCACTAAATTCAAGTTCATATCTTCCACGGTATCCTCGTTGGATCTTAGAGCTTCGAATCTATCTCTAATTTCTAACTGAAATTTCATCTTATTATCTTTCACCTTTGCAAGGCTGATTTTCTTTCTTAAAACTAGTTCATTTCTCTCGGCTCTGAAAATGAATTTAGCTGTCCAACCTACCATTCTATGGTCACTACCTATGTTGATTTTATTTATCATCGTAACATTGCTAACGCTTTTGCTCTCATCTCCTAATATGAAGTCTACTTCATTCTTTGTTGTTCCATTTGGACCTCTCCAGGTCCATTTACGACCTACGCGCTTTTGGAAGAAAGTGTTCATTATCCTCATGTTGTAGCTCTCCGCAAAATTTACTAACATCTCGCCTCTGTCATTTCTTTCACCTACTCCAAACTTCCCAATGCACGACTCACCTCCCATCTTCTTCCCCACTTTAGTATTAAAGTCTCCTATTACCAACGTGAACTTAATTTTTTCTTCATCCATTACCTGACTTAAATCGTCATAGAAGGACTCAATTTCATCGTCTGAACTCTGTGAAGTTGGTGCATAAACCTGAACTATTTCTAGTGTGTACCTTTTACACAGCCTAATCACAATACAAG
>NC_134781.1:31491864-31506864 GCF_046742065.1 Oratosquilla oratoria | reverse complement strand
AAATTGAAAAACAGCATACTGCTGTATTCCCGACCCCCTGATATCCATCCTTCTGAATCCTCTCTTCCCCGAAAGAACAGAGTCCACCTGGCCAGGCTGCGATGCGGCCACCATCCAGCCCACCTAAATCACTAGAAGAGGCTGGATGACCGCATCGCAGATTACTGTCATGGATGTAACACCTCACCCCATACTATACGACACATTATGGAAGACTGCACTGTACACAATCATGCACGCCAACAACATATTATATACTCTATAAGGGATTTGTGGGAAAACCCCATTCCAGCCATGTCGTTCCTTAGAGAGACGAGACTGATCGACTAAGGCTAGGAAGCGACAACAGTAACAACAACAACTACAACTTAGATAGATAGATAGATAGATAGATAGATAGATAGATAGATAGATAGATAGATAGATAGATAGATAGATAGATAGACTTTATTTGGCAATAAATCAATGTACATGAAGTGCAAATAATGACAAGAACACATAGTTCGAAATAATAAATGTAAATTGCCGAGGATAACACAAAAAGCATGAACGCTTATTTCCATTGTGGTCCTCATTATTATACTATCAGTGATATTCTTAATTTGACACCTCACAAAAATGAATCTTTGAGTTAAAATAAGTTGGAAAAATAGAATTCGTTGATCAAATTTTGAATAAAGATCTTCTTGCGTTTATATGAATGAAATGTTTCGTATTTCTTGTGTCAATACTGTGAATTTACCATTAAACGCTATATCTTTAAAGATGTCATTATTTTGATACTGCATTTGTGTCATTTCATTGAATATTTTCTGCAATATCCTTGACTGAGATTTCTTTTTAGATTCATCATTCACTTTGTAAAATGTGTAAGATATTCAATGTTACCCCTAAACTTTGTAAAAGAAAATCAGTACATTCCTAAACAAAGAAAATGTATGTAAACAAACAGAAAACTTACTTTGTGATAAATTCTGCCGTGGTAAAACACTCAAACTTCTGACCACAGTTATAAAAACAGATTGCAAATGCTTCATTTTGTGGACAAATACAACACTTATTTGTCTTTCACAGTCTGAAAATATATACAAGTCCAACCGTAGTACGTCACTGAAAAATATGATACACGGCAATTCAGCTCGCCACAAAACGATGTACTGTTTTCAAGATCAAACTGACAACACAAACAGATTTAAGTCTTAAATTTAAACACTCACAAGGACAGAGAGACTATAGAAGAGGGCCCATGTGATGGAAAAAGAAGAAAAGAATGGAAAGAGAGATTATACGAAAGGAGCGAAAAAGATCTGTCGCAGTGACTGAGGGATTGGAGGATGGCAGTGAAAGGGATGAGGTGTGAGAAGAATGTGACTACACCCACGATCGGCGGTTCTTTGACTTGGCCACTTTCTTATATGAGGAAAAAAGCCTCTTGGTATATGTATTTATATATACATATATATGTGAAGAATTGTTACCCTGTCGAAGTCTGGGGTGACGATTCTACATGTGATCCATTTCTACATTGCATGCATATTTGTACATATGTATGTATGTATATGTATGTATGTACACTATGTATGTATATATGCACTGTATGCATGTATGTATATATATATACATCTGTATTTGTACATTCCATGTATATTTGTGCATATGCATATAATGTACTGTATGTATTATATATACCAGTACATATGGAACATAGTTTGAGAGAACATGTAAGATATCACCCCAAGTTCAAATCCAGTAACTCCCAGAGACTTCTACTAGTCCTGGCAATCCTAGCGCATAGGCCTAAGGTGACTGCTTTGGTTACAGTTAAGCCACTCCTGGTGTAAGCTCGTCACTTCATCACGAGAAGAAGGAAAACAAATCAGAAGTAGAGGATGGCAACAGAGGCAGGAGTGATAATCATGAAAGATTCATCATCATTAATCATCGATCATCATCGATCATGATCAAAAGGGCAGCATCGATATGCAAACGCATCATTGGAAAAGTCAGTAGCAACATCAGGAATCTTAACGCATGTTTACATCGAGCGGGCAACTTAGACGACTTTGTTCTGGCTGACGGCAGACGATTTCCTTGAAGAACGAGGAACCCCACGACTTCAAAGAAATTACAAAAAGGAAGTTCACGGCCTAAAAGGGGTTTTAAAGGGCAACTACATATTTTAAAGGGGAATTCCAGATCCTGAAAAGGATTGTAAAGAGGAAGTACAATACCTAAAGAGGAAATCCAGGGCCTTGAAGGGGATTCTAAAAGAGGGAGTCCAGGGCCCTAAAGGATATTTTAAAGAGGAAATCCAGGATCTAAAGGAGATTTTAAAGAAGGAATCCAGCGCCTAATACGGGATTTTTAATAGGAAATCCAGGGCTTAAAGGGGATTTTAAGAGGAAATCTAGGATCCAAATGGGATTCTAAAGAGGATCGCCAGGCCCCAAACGGGTTCTAAATAGGACGTCCAGGGCCTAAAGGGGATTCTGGAATGGAAATCCAGATTCCAATGACTCGGGGCTCTTTCACATGAGCGTTCCTGCACGCGCATACGCGTGCGGAACATTTTAACATTCAATGGAGTACAATGAGACCTTTCACACGACGCTTGCACATATCTGGATGAAATGATGGATGACTGAAAGGAAGGCTCGGACGGGAACGCTAAAAGTCTCCTGGTCTTGCTCTTGTGTGGCAAACGAGCGTACAAAAATCTGACGTGTTTGTGTGTGCGCGTTGACGACCGTGAGAACAAAAACGCCGTGTGAAAGAGGAATTCTAAAGAGGATCTCCAGGGACCTATAGGGGATTCTAAAGAGGATCTCCAGGGACCTATAGGGGATTCTAAAGAGGATCTCCAGGGACCTATAGGCGATTCTAAAGAGGATCTCCAGGGACCTATAGGGGATTCTAAAGAGGATCTCCAGGGACCTATAGGGGATTCTAAAGAGGATCTCCAGGGACCTATAGGGGATTCTAAAGAGGATCTCCAGGGACCTATAGGGGATTCTAAAGAGGATCTCCAGGGACCTATAGGGGATTCTAAAGAGGATCTCCAGGGACCTATAGGGGATTCGAAAGAGGATCTCCAGGGACCTATAGGGGATTCTAAAGAAGATCTCCAGGGACCTATATGGGATTCTAAAGAGGATCTCCAGGACCTATAGGGGATTCTAAAGAGGATCTCCAGGGACCTATAGGGGATTCTAAAGAGGATCTCCAGGGACCCATAGGGGATTCTAAAGAGGATCTCCAGGGACCTATAGGGGATTCTCAAGAGGATCTCCAGGGACCTAATAGGGGATTCTAAAAAGGATCTCCACGGACCTATAGGGGATTCTAAAGAGGATCTCCAGTGACCTATAGGGGATTCTAAAGAGGATCTCCAGGGACCTATAGGGGATTCTAAAGAGGATCTCCAGGGACCTAACAGGGGATTCTAAAGAGGATCTCCAGGGACCTATAGGAGATTCTAAAGAGGATCTCCAGGGACCTATAGGAGATTCTAAAGAGGATCTCCGCGGACCTATAGGGGATTCTAAAGAGGATCTCCAGGGACCTATAGGGGATTCTAAAGAGGATCTCCAGGGACCGATAGGGGAGTCTATAGAGGATCTCCAGTGACCTATAGGTGATTCTAAAGAGGATCTCCAGGGACCTATAGGAGATTCTAAAGAGGATCTCCGCGGACCTATAGGGGATTCTAAAGAGGATCTCCAGGGACCTATAGGGGATTCTAAAGAGGATCTCCAGGGACCTATAGGGGATTCTAAAGAGGATCTCCGGGGACCTATAGGGGATTCTAAAGAGGATCTCCAGGGACCTATAGGCGATTCTAAAGAGGATCTCCAGGGACCTCTAGGGGATTCTAATGAGGATCTTCAGGACCTAAGGATTCTAAAGAGGATCTCCAGGACCTAACAGGAGATTCTAAAACTTTAAGACCTAAAAGGGATTACAAACGAGGATCTCCAGGGACCTATAGGGGATTCTAAAGAGGATCTCCGGGGACCTATAGGGGATTCTAAAGAGGATCTCCAGGGACCTATAGGGGATTCTAAAGAGGATCTCCAGGGACCTATAGGGGATTCTAAAGAGGATCTCCAGGGACCTATAGGGGATTCTAAAGAGGATCTCCAGGGACCTATAGGGGATTCTAAAGAGGATCTCCAGGGACCTATAGGGGATTCTAAAGAGGATCTCCAGGGACCTATAGAGGATTCTAAAGAGGATCTCCAGGGACCTATAGGGGATTCTAAAGAGGATCTCCAGGGACCTAACGGGATTCTAAAGAGGATCTCCAGGGACCTAACAGGGGATTCTAAACCGAATTCCACAATCTAAATGTGATTCTAAATGGGAACTCTAAAGCCTAAAATGGGTTCTAAAGGGGAACTTTAAGACTTAAAAGGGATTACAAAGAGGATCTCCGGGGCCCAAAGGGGACTCTAAGGACGAAATCCTGGGCCTAAAGGGGATTTTAAAAAGGAAATCCAGGGCCTAGAGGGGATTTTACAAAGGGAATTCAGAGCCTAAAAGGGGTTTTTAAATATCTCCAAGGGCTAAAGGGGGTTCTAAAGAGGAAATCTAGGACTTAAAAAGGGATTTTAAAGAGGAAATTCAGAGTCCGAAAGAGGTTAACCCATTTGGGAATGTGTTTTTCTCTTGTACATTTATTCTGGTCAGCCCCGGACGATTCTATTCAACAAACAGGGCGTTTTGGCCCACTAAAGCAGAGGTTCTCAAAGTGGGTGTCTACCCCGACACACAAGAGGGATCGCGAAATGGTGTCGAGAGACAGGGAAATGTCCTATAGTGATTGTCAGAAATGCTTTCTTCCCAAGCTATCTCTGTTATCAGCAGGGCAGAACTCGTAGTAATGGATTCAAATTGGACGAATTTAGGTTTGAGAAGGAAATAGGCAAGAACTGATTTACTAGTGGAGTCGTTAACGAATGTGTTGAGACTTCGTAACCTTGTAGTGAGCAATAAGTTGCTTTAACCCATTAAACTCCGATGACAAGATGTCTTGTCATCGGAGTTTAATGGGTTAAGAGAAGATTAGGTAACTTTATGGACAGAGATGATAGGTGGTATGGGACATGAAACTGCCTAGTGTAGGCCTTATGGTTTCTTGCAGTCTCCTCCGTTATGTTATCTATTTACCTGGAAAATAGGATCAGTAAATAATTTTCTGTTTGTCCTCAGACAATTTCAATCAGTTTGGGAATACCTTTACCCTCCCCCCCCCCCTCTCCGTAAACTTAACCACTTTACTACCGAGGGATAGTCAAGGATATTAATAGTATCGCGTGAGGGCAGAGGGAATGAAATGTGTACAAATAAGTACAAAAATACACACACACGACCACACACACACACACGCACGCTCGTGCGCGCGCGACCACACACACACATAAATTTCTTCTTGGATATTTGCATCATTAATTTTATGTGCTGGAACCCATTCAAGACCGCGCCACAACATTCCAACTCAAGTGAAAGTGATCACCATAAACTGAAATTCCTTTTTTTTTTTTTTTCTAAATTCAAATCCAATTTCTTGTTGATATATAGACCATACATCAAATAGAATTTGTTAGAATGCTAAGCTATGAGGCTATTGCATTGGTGTGTAATTCCTTTTCTAGTTAAATTTGGTCGGTTTATCTAAATGATTTTGTCTTTGAAAGGGGGTTTCCTTAGGGTAATCCAGATTTGGTCAGAAATAACCAGAGCTTCTATCCTTGAAGACGAGACAGCACAGCACCGAAGAAGTGGAGTTGTAGAGGGAGAGTCAGGGCCGGTGATCGGGTTTTCGAGTCCCAATCAGTGACGTGCAGAGGGGAGGGGGAGAAGAGGAGTTGGCCCCGGGCTTCCAGATGGGGGAGGGGAAGCATCCAATCAAATAATTTGAGGAAAACAACTTAATAACTGTTGGTTGATTTGCATTTAAATCGAATAAAGTGTTTACTTTATGTTTCATCTGTGTTTACATATTCAAAATATCTTCCTTTCTCATAGTATTTCTCAGTACTATGAGGTCTTATACTTTGGGTCCTTGTGCAATCAAGGACTTGGGCCCAGGCATCACTAGACCTCTGCAATCCACTGATTGGGCAAAAACCGTTTGGAATGCAAAGATTCGCATCTAGTCCGATTGACTGATTGATTGATTTATGAAGTTTTTGGCTTGAAGGCCAAGCGCCGGAGCCGGTAGGCCATTCAGCGCGCATCTAGTCCGACCTGGCAAATATTGTTGTTGTTTCCAACCCACCACCCACCCCCGTCGTTAATGGCGACCTCAATCCTCTCTCGTAATGCAGCACATACAAGGACAAGCGAACTATGAAGCAAAAATAGGAATGGGGAAGATGGGTACTTCCAACATGCCATGGCCTTGTTTTGAAGTGAAATGGGATGTAAGTTTTCAGTTTTTCCTCTAGGCCAAAATCTTCCGTTCCATTTCATCCTATCCACAGTAACACCCATTAAACATATATGTATGGTGATATAATGACAGATATACGAGTGGTAACAATGGAAAGCATAAGAACTGGGAAACATGTTAGCATATGTTCTCTGTTACCCAGTCATGTGTTTTCCATTCTTACTGCCCAATATATATATATATATATATATATATATATATATATATATATATATATATATATATATATATATGTATATATATGTATATATATATATTTATAGCACAAACTTATATCAGTAGGATTGTGGGAGACATACAGACTACTACAAAAGATTTAAGTGGCATTTCACTATATAGTTGAAGAGATGATGAAAAAAACTCATTGAAACCCTGATCCATCCAAGACTGGAATATGCATCAGTAGTATGATTCCCATGCAGAGTGAAGGATACAAGTAAGATCAACAGAATACAAAGGGCAGAAACCAAAATGGTCCCCATCCTGGCTGATAAACTATACAAGGAATTGTGGTACTCCCCAAGGCAGATGTAGCTCCTCTTGGGGATCGGTGCCACCTGCGTAGAGCCGGTGGCCAGGGCTGGTTGCCGCCGTTTGGCCCCCAACTCTTGGGGTTGGGGGGTGGTCCCACGACGTAGACGCTGCGGCTCCAGGATGTAACACTTCACCCCATACCATACAACACATAATGGAAGACTGCATTATACACAATCATGCACGCAAACAACACAACATACACTCTATAAAGGATTTGTGGGAAAACCCAGTTTCGGCTGTGGCATTCCTTGGGGAGACAGGACTGCTCGGACAGACAGTCTAGGGAATGGCAACAACAACAACAACTATACAAGGAAAGTCTAAAAGCGCTGGGTCAGCCAACTTTGAAAGATCAAAGAGAAAGAGGTGACACGATTGACTGAAGAGATCTCCTGACTAAAGATGGGAAAGACTCTAAGAGGTCATGGGAGCATATTAAGAGAGACTGTATTGCTAAAGGATGTGAAGAAATAAAGTTTTCCATATAGATGTATAAACATGTGGAATAGCTTAGAAGGTGATATAACCCAAGCTCAAATAATACATCAGTTCAAATCTAAATATGATAATTGGAAATCAAGGATACAGATTAAGTTGGAACTGTACATGAATTTGAGACTAGGCATGATAAAAATTAAGAAAATAGGAGATGGGACCTAACAAGTGCTGTTCCTTTCCTGTATACTACAATTGGGTAAACACAAACACAAACACACACATATATGAGCTCTGAGCTCTCTTCCAAGAGGGAAATAACTGTCGATCACAAGTCCAACACATGATCCAAGACCATGTTGAATCACACACACACACACACACACACAAAAGAATATCAGGACAATATAAAATTGGTACAAACGAACTAAAGAGAGTTCTGAAAAAGACCAGGGAGTAATTATCACAAAAGACATGACTCCTGATAAACAGATAAATGAAATTGTCAGAGAAACCTACAACTTGCTAACATAATAAATGTGTCCTTTACCTACTTGGATGAAGAAATGGTGAAGAAAATACTAGTCACACTAATAAGACCAAGACTGGTGTATGCAGCAACACTATGGACTAAAAAGAATATATAGAAAATTGAAAGAATCCAAAGAGCAATTATGAAGATGGCCCCAACACTTTCAAAACTGTCATATGAGGAGAGATTGTCATAGCTGGAATCACCAACTCTGGAACAAAAAAGAGAAAGAGGTGACCTATTGACCATCTATAGAATCATGAGAGGCATGGAAGTCCTTGATAGAGAAGACTTACTAAATTGGGTTACAAGAAATACAAGAGGACATGAAAAGAAATTCAAAAAGGACAGTTATAGAAGGGGCCTGAAAAAGAATAGCTTTCCACACAGAGTGGTGGAAGTCTAGAACAAATTGGATGAAACAATAGTGTGTGCAAAAACCATACATGAATTCAAGAGCAAACTAGATTCTGCAAGATACAAAGACGGGACACCACGAACATAGCTCCCTTTCCCGTATGATACAAGTAGGTAAATACAACTAGGTAAATATACACACACACACTAGAAATTTCTTAATTGAGGGATCTTTAGTGAAACAAATGGTAAATGTTAAATAAAAAAGAATAAAATTTATTTCAATTCAACCATTGTAAATCTTAGACCCAAGTATATAAGGTTTTGCTGGAATTGATAACAGACCAAGATCCCAAGCTATACCCAATTTAACAATATGGCTATTTGTAAATTCTGATTCTGGGCAAAGTCAGACAATTCCATTCAGAGGAAGTAAACTCTGGTCTAAGTGATATCAACACTCTTCCAGATTATATCCACCTCCACCTAAACTGCATAAAAGCATCTGCCATTACCCGCAACAAAATTCTACAGAGTACTTCGTGGCCCTTTAGCAGAATAAAACTTTCCGTCAGCAGCCAGAACATAATCTGTATGTTTAAAAGTCCAGGCCCTAATCATCTTTACAGAATTTCTTAAAAGATTCCTTCGGGTTGGAGCAGTTCACATCATTCCAATACGGGAGGAGGAAGCGGCATTCATTGGCCAATCTCTCCTCAAGAAGAGGGATCAGCAGCATGGCAAGAAGCTTGGAGCCCTTGGCAGACAGATGCAATCCATCACATAGGTGTTCCTTCCAGTCAGGCTGGTTCAACAAAACAAAAAATTTGTTGGATGTTGTACAAACTGATTACATGAAATATGATTAAATACATTCATCAACAGCAGCCATCAGCATTATTTACCACTAAATTGTAATTAATTTAGCTTCTGACCCAGGGCAGTGGACAGGATGCAGGGATGACCCGTCATCCAGGAAGTGCCAAGACAAGAGGGAGTGGAGTGTGTAGGGGGTGGAGTGGGTGGGAGTAGTTTCTATGCCTTTTTCTTTTTGGCTACCTCCCGTGTAAGGGGGAAAAAAGCCTTTGGTATATGTATGGTATATGTAAGTAAATAAATACAAACTGGAGGTGAAAAAATATGGTATGAGGTTACAATAATTTCAAAATAATTAACTTTGCTACTAACCATTTCGCTCATGGCTGAGTAGAGGTCCACACAGGGCAGATCACTGGATTCTGCAAGTGCACTGCATGCCTGTGCATATTCCTTGGTGAGTTCCTCATTCTTGGTGTATATCCTTTTGGATACCAAACAGTCTGATGACCAAGTCTTTCCATCTAACATTGGTGGTGTAATCAACACAACATGTTTTACACCTCCATCCTTTGGAAATATAAAAACACAACAGTGAAGGAAGCTACAAGATATCATAAGGCCTACACTAGGCAGCTCCATATCCATTACCAACTACCATCCCCATCCATAAAGTTATCTAACCTTCCCTTAAAACAACTGATAGTT
Source organism: Oratosquilla oratoria (assembly GCF_046742065.1). NCBI lineage: Eukaryota > Metazoa > Arthropoda > Malacostraca > Stomatopoda > Squillidae > Oratosquilla > Oratosquilla oratoria. The sequence goes on along the minus strand of NC_134781.1, from coordinate 31,497,025 downwards.
ACAGTGCTCACTACATGGTTACTAAGTCTATTCCATTCATTAACCACTCTATTGGTAAAATAGTTCTTGCCAATTTCATTCTTAAATCTAAATTTGTCCAATATGATAAAAAATATAATATAGAATACCTACATCTGAAACCAAAGTCCTTCCCATTAAGAATGACAGACACACAATTATATACAACACCTCTTGAGCCCTCCCACCCCTCATACCATATCACACAATGAAAGCCCATTGAATGAAAAAAGAGGACCTACATATTTATAATAACCTGTCCCCAATATCCCCACAATATGTCCATAAAAGATAGACAAACACATATAACAAAGTGACCACTCCATGACAGATCTCCAAGTTCTATATTTTACCAGGCTCCCTAAGAAATTAAATCAACTGTTAAATCACACCTGAGACGTAAGAATCCCACTGGCACAACTGCACTCAGGTCACCACCCAGCATAAAATAGTACCTATACAGAACTGGCCTGGCTATAGACTCCAATTGCCCCAGATGCACCCACCACAAAAAAAAAAAAAAAAACACAAAACACCTCATTCTACACTGTCCATTGGCAGACAACAACAAAATTATTCTCTGATCTATGGATTGAACCAGAGGTCATAGCCAGTTAAATGATAACCATGGTTCTGCAAGAGACATCTGAGGCACTATATTAATTGATTACCCTCCTCTCATACACCCTTCTAAACTCAGTCACCAACTGCTTCAATTTCTCATTATCAGCCACATGTGCAGTGTTATCTGCAAACAACAAGTGTCTCACCTTCTACTTGCATGTTACTCCACCCTCACTCATCAACTCCAAACCTCTACCTAGCATTCTTGCATTTACCTTCCTTACCACCCCATCCATATTTACATTGAACTACTAAGGCAACATCACACAATCCTGGTGCAATTTTACATTCACACTGATCTATGTGCCCTCTTCTTCTGAATAAAAAAGGAAAAAATTACTTTAATTGAAAATTGTAGGAATTGTTTCCCTTACCTTGAAATACTTCACAATCTCTTTAAGATTGCTGATGTATTCCTCAAGTTCAACACGCTGCTGTGTGTTGGCTTCTAGGCTGGCATCATTTGATCCCAAAAGAACAGTGGCTGCTACAACATCTTTTAAATCAGGAGCAATAAATGGCAGCATGTCTCTACACATGCGCGTATTGTAGCCTGAAAACCCTCTATTCACAACATCTGCTCTCCTGAGGAATATAAAAGCTGAAATTTAGATTTCTGGAATAAGTCATATCAGTATGTGAAAAATGAAGTAACCTGATATATAGTATCTGAATGTTACTTCTGCCTGAAATAAAAGGAATATAACAATATGCTTAAATAAGTAGCGTTTGTCACATAAAGAGATAAATGCAACAATAACTAGGCATTTTTCTTTTTAATCATGGTTTCTGATCTAGAAATACTACAATCACTATAAATTTCAGTTAACCTAATGACTACCTATGTAATAAAAATATTTTTGTTACTCAAAAAGATCTATATGCTTCTATTATTTCAACAACTGTGAATTAAGTTCAATACAAACCTTTGAAATGTATCTGCTAACAGAGTTCCCCAACATCCCTCACTACTAAATGAATACTGTAAGAAAAGAAGAGAGCACCATTCTATAGCAAAACTGCAGATGACTGAGGAGAGGGGTTGAATTGGTCCCATTAGTGTTATTTTGAAAGTGTTGGCAAAGTGAATAACAAGTTATTTCATTCTGACCATACTTTTCAGTATTCCAAAGACAAAAAAAAAAAAAGTTGAAAAATTGGAAATACATTTTGTGGCATTACACTACAGGGCATATAAACTGGAATATATATAGTTGAAAGACACAAGAAGGTTTTCAACACAAAGCATTCTAAAGCTTCTTCTTAAAGGGATTCATCAAAGGCAGTACTGTACTGACTACTGTGGACCAGCAGGGTTCCAGTAAATGAAACTGAATTTAACAATTATCATTACCATAGGCTTTTCTCCAATTGTTTAGGCTCTTGTTGATTCTACTGACTTAACGCATCTGTATCCATAGCTGTGGCAAGGCTAGTAAGGGTTGTAATCTATTTGATATGATGACAGTATAGTCACTTAAAAAAATATCACTATCACTGTGTAAACAAAATGCACTCAATCAGTAAGTCTGGCAACATACTGTAAATCCTTGCCAGAGTACTTGGCAATAAATTTCTTATCCTAGCTTTGGATAGCACAAGATACCGTACACTAACCTAACCATAGGACCCTGAAAAAAAAAAAATTAGAAATGACGACAATGGCCAGAATGTCCCAACTGAGGATCACAAGCTGCTACAGACAGTCTGCAAAGTCCAAGGGATCTGCGATCATAACCGTATTGTAAATTAAATGTACTCGTGTGGGAGCATTATGATATAAGAATCCCTAAGAACAATATATTTGGATCTAGAACTTTAGGGGTTCTCATAATATATTTCAAGACCTCTGGGGGCCACAAACTACAACAAAGGCTATGATCTAGGTAATAGCAGTGTCCTCATTTACTACCGACTTCTACTCCCTAGTTCCCAATCATTTTCCGTCAATATAATAAGTTAGCTTTAATGGTACTTATACTGTGTTATCTCTTGATTTGCTCTTCCTCTATCATATTATGTACCTGAGTTATTGAATCACCAAATAATAATATTCTTGGCCAAATTACTCTGCCAGCCATTTCTTTCCGAATACTACCTGCCTATGTATGACAAGTACGCTCGTGTTTGTTTACATTGTAATTTTATAGTGTTCGCTCCTAAGAACAAAATTTTCGATTTCCACAAAAATATTAGCTCCATTAGGTGTTGCCAGGCATATTTAAGAGATATTAAATAGAAAAAATAAAGCATTAGACAAATGTAAAAGTACACTATATAGTAAAACATTGTTTATGAATGTATAAAGTACTATTTGTCAGTGGTAGGGAAATGATGCAAGTTTGTCATGAAGGAATTTAATAGATCATGAAGTAATCTTCATTGGAGATGATAGATTGAAGCGTAGGGCCAGATTTGACACAATCGTTCAAATATCCTTAAAACCGGTCAAGAGAAGAGCAGAACGGATTGATGGTAGAAATGAAAAGTTAGAAATATCATTTTTTGAGGGGAGATGAGGGCAGGGTTGCCAACCGTCCTTTATTTCATAAGACAATCCTTTATTCAACTCTGCTTGTCCTTGTCCTTTATTGAAATTTGAAATGACACTATTTGTCCTTTATTTTGAAATTGTTTGATGGTAGTTCAATTTCCTGCGTTCAAAATGTGATGATTGTAAAAGCGTTTACTTCTTGTAAGAGTGCAGACTCTGTCAACTCTGCATTCTGCACAATACCAAATGCAGAGAGCAACAGACTGCAGACTAGGGTGTACAATTAGCCTCATTTTATGTATAACTCAATTTTCCGTTGAAAAAGGCACTCATTTTGGGAAAACCAGAAATTAGTAAACTATGTTACTAAATATGAGAACCACTACCAAGAAAAAAGAAAGGAAAAACAATAGAGAAAGAAAGGAGGTGCCGTTGGACGTTTGGAAAGGCAATACTTCCGCCTATCAACTGAACTCGTTAAGAACCAAAACACATATGGTGTATTATACAACAATGTATTTATGAGACCCTTCACAAAATCGAGCTGTAATTTGTTATAAACATCAGAAGAATAGTGAAATCTATGAGAAAACTTGTAATAGTAGTGCCAATATTTCATGTTATTAACAGATATTTGGAAAAACAGAATAGATTTCAATGAAATTCAACATTTGGCAAATTATCAAACCCTTCTTAGGCCATTCATTTCCCAAAGTTTCAGAAATTTGTAGAAGTAGTAGAACATTTGAAGCTAGAAGAAAAGCTTAAAGATGGATGAACTTTTTGATGAAGTAGTATTAATTCAGACACTTCAACACTATCAAAAGCTCTGAACTCTTCATAAGCTCAAAAACAACAACCAGAAAGTGATATTTTATTTTTAAATCTATGGACTTTAAATGTATCAATGTTTTCAAAATAGTTTCTTTTGTACTATAAATTCCTGGAACATCATCTTATTGTGAGACTTTTTAGTTTAATGTCATTTAAATGGCGATATGATAGGAACTGATGCTCTGTTGAATTAAGAATGAGCTTCTCATACATTTTAACATAAAAGATAGTTGTTTGGAATTTGCTAAAAACAGCAAAGATGATACAAGTTTTCTGAAGGTAGCAAAAAGCCAGGGCAAATATAGCTCTAAAGATTAGAATCCTTTCATCAAGGTAAAATAAATGTCTTCTCATTCTTCTTTTTGAATTTTCATTTAGGTAAGATAAATGTAATTTTGAACTGCATTTAATATTGGCATCTATTATGATGAGCCACTTGAATAAATATAAAAAAAAGTTTAATGTCCTTTATTGTAGCTTAATAGAGTTGGCAACCCTAGATGAGGCTCCAATTATAAAAAAAAAATGCCGAGTTACTCTGGTCCAGAGCTATGCAGTCAATAAGCCGTATGGGGAATCAAGTAACATAATAGACTATGTAGGTAGACTACTTGTCACCAATTAGCAAAATGGTTATTAGTCATTAATTGATAAAATAGTAATTTAACTGTAGGAGTTCTTCTGAGTTGAAAAGCATAATCTGACAAGAACACGGAATAACATATAACAGCACAAAATATAATACAGGACATGTTTGATTTAATTTAATTTATTTCAGTATAAAATAATTTCACAAAAAATTCAAGCCCGTAAAAACATAAAACATACAGCATATAATATATTATATATGATATATAATATATAATGTATAATATATAATATATAATATATAGTATATAATATATGATATATAATATATGATATATAATATATATATAATATATATGTAATATATAATATGTAATACATAATACATAGTATACAATATATAATGTAATGCGATCTCATTTATGGCGTGATCTAAAAAATTTGGATTTTGCTTTGGTATGCGATCCTAACCTAACTAACTTAACCTAACCAACCTAACCTAACCAACCTAACCGAACCGAACCTAACCAACCTAACCTAACCTAACCTAACCAAACCTAACCTAACCTAACCTAAACTAACCTAACCAACCTAACCTAACCT
>NC_134781.1:31476864-31481864 GCF_046742065.1 Oratosquilla oratoria | reverse complement strand
TTTGCATTCTTCCAGTCCTGTGGCACCTTTCCTTCTTGAAGTGAGAATTTAATTATATTGTATATTTTATCTGTTAATTCCTCCATGCATTCTTTCAGTATCCAATTTGCAATTCTGTCTGGACCATGTGATTTTCTGACATCAAGGGTTTTGATTTGGTCGCTGATTTCCTTCTGTGTTACAATTATTTCATTCATTGAGGGGGGTATCTCTCTATTTCCTCACAGTTAAGTGAGTTTTCTATTGTGAATACTGATTTGAAGTGTGTGTGTGTGTGTGTGTGTGTGTGTGTGTGTGTGTGTGTGTGTGTGTGTGTGTGTGTGTGTGTGTGTGTGTGTGTGTGTGTGTGTGTGTGTGTGTGTGTGTGTGTGTGTGTATTCACCTTAGTCTTTGGATCACATGCTGGACCCGTGAACGACAGCTATTTTCTCCCGGAAGAGAGTTCAGATCTCGTATGACCGATCTATGGGTAATGCTGTGACCTTACACGCACACACACCTCCAATTCCCCGCCCATGAGAGTTGGAGTAACGACTCGAAGCGCAGCGATACTGAAATTATTCAGCCCTTGTGTGTGTGTGTGTGTGTGTGTGTGTGTGTGTGTGTGTGTGTGTGTGTGTGTGTGTGTGTGTGTGTGTGTGTGTGTGTGTGTGTGTGTGTGTGTGTGTGTGAAAGAGAGAGATTCACTATGGTCTTAGATCACGTGTTTGACTCGTGACCGACAGCTATTACCTTCCCGGATGAGGGTTTAGAGTTCATATATGACACAATATCTGGGTAATGCTGTGTGTGTGCATGTTGTTACATATATGAGTATCCTATAGTAATGTATGCTTATGATTATTATTTTGGTGAAAAGACGTCAATTATCCAATGGACCAGAATGGAGCGTTACGTTCTGGACGTCACGCATAGGGAAATATCCAAACGTTTTGGGTCGGCGTTTTAATACTCCATTGAATCATGTTTAGCTCTGTAAGATGCATGATTGTTATTTTTGTGCATTATTCTGTAAACGTGCCAAACTAAATTATTATTATGTTTTTATGTAATAATTCAAGATATTGCGTAATACGTTTTCGTCGTATTTGCACGAGTAGCGTCGCTAGTGTGCGTGCAAATACGTTTAGTCTATCTTGGCCAATCAAGTTCAAACTCCATAGACGCTGATTCTATGGGCCAATCAGGGGTGATTTTGTACAGGAGCCATGAGCGCTCTGGGCGCGTGGGAGTGAGAAATAATTGAGATAGCCCAAAGAGAAAACGTCCCGCTACGGGCGGAGATTTTCGGCTGTATTCAAGTAAGTCCTTCCACCCCCTGTTTATATATTTTAACTCAGCTATCAATTAGGATATTATGTGTGAAGCCTATGGCAGTGACGCGGGAAGCCTGGGCAGTGAATCTCTTGGTAACTATTTCTCTTTCATCCCCGTTAAAAATTGTGTTTAAGAACTTGGAATCATGTTTAGAATTTGTTTGTAAATCCTTAATTTAATTATATGTTCGTGGTTATAATTATCTTGTTATTCCTGTTAACTTTAATGAATAGAGTTAAACTTTCCACTTGTTTGTTTTTTTCAGTTTTCATGATAACGTAAAATTGAATGGTGACTTGATACAATTTTATTCTGTGAGATTTCCCCCATACAGGGTCTTGGGAATCATTCATATAATCTTAGAATATTTTATGTTACAAGTAAAAAGTCAAAAGTACTCGTAATATTTGTAACAATGTGTGTGTGTGTGTGTGTGTGTGTGTGTGTGTGTGTGTGTGTGTGTGTGTGTGTGTGTGTGTGTGTGTGTGTGTGTGTGCGTGTGCGTCATCTCACTGACATTCTGGAGCTTCGATCCTAAGACTTCAGCTGAATAAAATCATATGTTAATTAGAATGAAATGTGTAAATTACGCCAGTGTGTTTTCATTTACTCATTGATATGTTTGTTTTATTTGTGTTTTATTTACTTGTTTATAGACTTGTTTATTTATTTGTTTGTTTATTTAAGTATTCATAATTTTATTTTCATTTTTATTCTTTTATTTATTTCTTTGCCTATCTACTTATTAAATTTTATATCTTTATTTATTTTATTTTTTTATCTTACTATTAATTTTTTTTTTTTTTCTATGTATATTTTGGGGGAGATATACAGTTGACCAAACTTCTACGTCGTCCACCTTTGGGTATAAGATGTGGAATGTGGCAACAAAGTCAGTGTTGCCATAAGCATATCCAAAAAATAAGTGGACCGCGTGGTGATCCTGCCACGTCTAGAACCCCACAGAAAGGGAAAACTGAGGGTAGGGATGATGACGGATGGAAGGTGGGCGGGGGAGGGAGTTAGGGAGTAAGGGAGGGAGGGAGGGAGGGAGTCTAGAAACGTGCAGGAGTCGGGTGAGGTGGTGGAGAGTTTTTTTTTTAACATCTGCAAAGGAACTTTACAGTGACGTTTATGACATAATGATCATAATGGTGAAGATAAAAACAATGAAAACAGGACGGAAGGAATTAGGGAGGAGATGGAGAAAGAGAGAGAGAGAGAGAGGTAGAGAGAGAGAGAGAGAGAGAGAGAGAGAGAGAGAGAGAGAGAGAGAGAGAGAGAGAGAGAGAGGAACAGAAAGAGAGAGAGAGAGAGAGGAACAGAAAGAGAGAGAGAAAGAGAGAGAGAGAGAAATAGATACACAGACATAGGTGTCTATCTCTTCATGATGGGAACAAATAAAGACCAATATTATTCATATATTTACTCCCTTTAATTTTTTTTTCTATTCAGTCACCGTCTGTTCCTGTGGACGCGTACGGGCCCGCGCGCGTGCGCGCACACACACACATACACATACACACACACACACACACACACACATACACACACACACACACACACACACACACACACACACACACACACACATATACACACACATATATATAGACCAAGTGAATACACACACACACACATATATATATATATATATACATATATATAATATATATATATATATATATATATACGCACTACATCATGGCAACAAGTATATATATATATATATATATATATATATATATACACATATATATATATATATTATATATGTATACATATATATAATTATATGTATATATATACATATATACATAAATATATGATGTATATATACATATATATACATATTTATATATATATATATATATATATATATATATATATATATATATATATATATATATGGGGAGAAAAATACTGCCACCAATTCTTCCCACTTGAATCATAAGAGGCGAGAAAAACGGGACGGGGATTAGGACTAGGTATCCTTCTTCCTGTAGCCCCACAGGGGACATTCCTAAAAAGAAATAAAGGTATAAGAGGGTCTAGGAGTTTTCTAACCAGTACCCTAAAGTTTGGGTCTTTTAATGTGCGTAGATGTAGTACAGATGAGAGTAAAAGGGAAGAGATAGGTAGTATGTTTGTGAGAAGAATGATGGATGTGTTGGCTTTGAGTGAAACTAAGTTGAGAGGGAGGGGCGAGTGTGAGTTTGGGTGTGTAGTTGGGAGGTTCTCAGGAGTGAAGAGAGGACGAGGGGGAGAAGGGTGGCTATACTAGTAAGTGAAGAGATAGGTAAACGTGTAGTGGAGTGGAAGGAGGTTTCTTCAAGGCTAATGTGGATGAAGGTGAAACTGGGAAAGGAGATATGGGTTTTTGTAAGTACATATGAGCCTGGTAGTGAAAATAGTGTAGAAGAAAGGGGGGCATTTTTGGATAGATTTAAATAAGTGCATAGAGGGATTAGGGAGAAACGTCAATGTAGTAGTATTGGGAGACCTTAATGTTAGGGTAGGAAATTAACCAATAGACGGAGTAATTGGGAAGTGTGGAGCTCCAGCAAAGAATCGCAGTGGAAAGTTAATGGTGGAGATGTGTCTAGAGAGTTGATGATAGCAAATACAGTGTTTAGGAAGAAAGTCAAGCATAAGTACACATAGGAGAGAGTGGTGGATGGGAGGGTGGTAGATAGAGCGTTAATGGCCTATGTAGTGGTAAATAGCAGTAGAATAGGAAGAGTTAAGGATGTACATGTTCTAAGGGGAGAGAGTGGGGGGATATCAGATCATTTTCTGGTGGAAAGTAAGTTGAGAGTGGAGGATATATGGAGAAAGAGGAAAGGGACAAAAAGTAGGGAGGTGCTTAGAGTGAACTGCTTAAATGAGAAAGAAAAAGAGAAGGAGTACAAGAAGAAGCTGAGGGAGGCGTGGGGGGAGTGAAGGATAGAGTAGAGCTAGGAGTGGAAGAGGAATGGGGATGGTTCAAGGAGGGAGTCACAAAGTGTGCAAAGATGGCGTGTGGAACAAGGAGGACGGAAGGTAATAGAAGGAAGGATGGGTTGAGGCAGCAAAGAAGGTTGTAGAAGAGAAGAAGCGAGCTTTCACAGATTGGTTACAAAATAGGACGTGGGAATTATATGAGAGGTATAAAGAAAAGAAAGAGAAGTAAAGCATAAGATAAAGGAGGAAAAGAGGAAAGCAGATGTGAAATGGAGTAAGAGTATGACAGAAAATTTTTAAAGTAATAAAAATATGTTTTGGAAAGAAATTAAGAGAGGAAGAGAGGGCGAATTATGTAAAGAAGAAAAGGTAAAAGGTGCAGATGGAGAGATGATAATGAAAGAGAGGGCAGCAAGAGGAAGATGGGCAGAGTATTTTAGGGAGTTGCTAAATGTGAAGGAGGATAGGGAGGGAAAGATAGTTGCAGTGGGAAGTGCCAAGAAAATGACAGTGATGAGTGAGTAAAATGAAGGAGAAATAAGGAAGGATAAGGTGCCAGGACATAAACACCTCACGAGAATTAGTGGTGTTTTCGGTGGCAATGTATGCCGCCTCCAAAGCTTTCCTTCTCTATTTTATCCAGTTTTCTGTGTAATATGTGTTTTTTTTTTCAATTCGGCAGATGATCTTCTTCGTCGATGTGAACTGCTATCACATTTGCTGTTCTGTGGTATCTCACA
>NC_134781.1:31444364-31456864 GCF_046742065.1 Oratosquilla oratoria | reverse complement strand
TGCTTCTACGCGATATTTTGGCTTATAATATCGCCGCTGCAGAAATGGGATGGACAAGGAATGTATATGTGTTGTAGAAACAGCTGGTCTTCGGCCTTGTATTACTATTGTATAGATTAAGTCTATATTACGCCTGTACTACAAACATTTGTATCCTCATAAAAGCACAACCTAGGCCCTGTCGAGCCATGTTTCGGTGAGGCTGGGTCCTTCGCTACCTTTCGGTACGCAGAGTGGTATGTAAGGAGATAGGTTTGGGTCTCCATGTTCAGTTCTCTTCAGTATTTGTCATCAGCGGTGCGCGACCCGAGGCCCGCGGTCACTTTCGTGGTTAGGGAAGCCTCGAAGCCCGACCGCCTGACCCAGACTAGTTCGACATTCGCACTAACCATAATAAAATCCAGCAACCCACTCGAGCTTCATTCACTCCCTCGTCACCATAGTCCAAATAACGTTTTCGTAATGTTATAGTAGCTGTGGCCAAAATGGTTGGATCAGGGAAGTACGAACAAGTGTATATCCATTTCTCATTATCATCTCTCAAATATCTGCTATTACATACATGCAAAGTATAGTTATAGCAGTCACTCCAACCCGTTTTCTATTAAGCTAGTTCTACTTACACGTTTTGGACACGTCACCGATACCAACCACAATTTGCTAATGTTCATTTTTTTTTTTTTTTTCTCCCCTTGATCCAAATGTTTCGTTTTTAGTTACTTAGAAAAATGTCTCTGGAATGTACTATTATTTGTTTGAATGGCTTTCATTATTACAATTTAACACAAACAGAAATCTATTTTCCTGAACAATGCTAAGAAATAAATGCAAGAATCATTTCACATGAACAAAAGAGGAAGTAGGGGCGTGCGGGTCTACTGGAAGCAAAAACGGGGTCAGGTAAGATAGTTTGGGAACCACTGGTCTAATGGGTACATCTCATTACCGTTTCGTAATCGATATGTTTATTCCATTTATGTAATATAGATATAGCTCTTTAATGTTTGGCTAAAAGTTTCTTGTATTAACCCTGTAAGTTAAATCTAACTTGCTGTTTAGACATACAGTGCACCGCTTCACAACTCCGTTTACATCGTTATTCATATAGGTTAACACACGAACTACTGAAGTTAATACATTTCATCCATAGCCGAGGAGAGGGAAGGCAATGTGCAAGAAGAAACTTATTCTTTTTCGATACAATTTCGTACTCTTAGCATTAATGCTAATTATTTGTAGAACATCATCCAATAAATCAAAATCCTCAAATCTGGAACCTTAAATAATTTCCACGAAAGTACCGCTTAATATTCTCACTTGTAATGGGATCTCAATTTTTTTCATTATATTCTATGTATTCAAATAATATATATCTATATATATATATATATATATATATATATATATATATATATATATATATATATATGTGTGTGTGTGTGTGTGTGTGTGTGTGTGTGTGTGTGTGTGTGTGTGTGTGTGTGTGTGTGTGTGTGTGTGTGTGTGTGTGTGTGTGTGTGTGTGTGTGTGTGTGCGCGCGTGTGTGTGTGTTGCTACAAGTAAAAGGGTGACTTTAACAAATTCTGCCGCTCATGGATTTCGCTCGCTTTAGGTTCTTTGTTTACGTTTCACGAGACTCAGAAGAGTCTACAAGGTGATACGTGTGGTGAGTGTAGGCTACGGGAAGAACGAATGAGTGTTTAGTGAGTCCTTGCCCTTTCCTGGATATGTCAGATCTGGTTTATCAAGCCGCCCGAAGCCGTATATATATTTACCGAGTGGGCAAGTCCCCGTGAAGCTTGATTATATCCTTAATTGCATAAGGTTGGGTCGGGTCACGCTGACCAGACAGGTAAAAGTTAATTTTTGGTGTCAGGTCGCGCATTTTATTCTGGTGGGCGCCGCGTGGTCTATGCAAAGTACCACTTAGTGGTAAACCTGGGAGATGTGGCCAATGGTGATAAGATATTATGGAGCTCAATATGCGAGAAGAACCTCAGCTTAACACCACACGGATCACCTGCCAAAAATAGAATAAAATAAGATAAAATAAGATAAAATAAAATATATAATAATGATAATATGTATATATATACATATATATATAATATATATGTATATATCTATCTATATATGTATATATATATATGTATATATATACATATATATATATATATATATATATATATATATATATATACATACGAGGCCTCGTTTGTTCGAACTTAGCTGAGAGGCCTCGTTGTGGCTGAAAGGCCTCGTTGTCTCTTCATGGTGGAGAGATGGTGGAGGGAAAAAAATCGTCCGACGGCGAAGGAAATCATCTGCCGCCTCACAATGCTCGGCCACGCTATCGTCATCGTCCCGGTGACTGTACACTTAGAGAAACAAGAAAAGAAAAGAAAAACACAAAACAAGGTCCTAGTCAAGGCCTTGGCATGAAGGTTATATACATATAAGTTTGGCAAATGGATGTCTTAAGGAAATATACAAGAACAAAACATATGAACAACGTGAGGAACTTAATGGTACGAATTTGCGGAAAGTAGCTATTATTTCCGTTCACTTAGGCAATAATATACGTTTATGAGGGCGTGGCTCTGTTACGAAGACTATATCGGGGAAGTGGCAAAGGTGGAATTTGCGTAGAGGGTTGAGTGTTCTCCTCTATGTCCTGAGAAGGGGGAGTTTGAAAACCAGCAGTTTCTATGTCTAAGCCACGGGGAACCTTTTTAATGTGATCTTTATGCAACAGGGTCTCTGCCATATTTGGCAAACTAAGTGCCTTGACTTTATTGTTGGATTCATGGTCAATGATGCGATAGGGTCCAGAGAATTTAGGTGAGAGCTTAGAGGCAGGTGTGTGGTTAAGGGTATAAACAATGTCTCCAATATCAAAGGTATCAGTTCTGGCTGATTTGTTGTACAAACGGACTATTTCGTCCTTCGTTATATGGAGGGAATTATGTATTCTTTTGTAAAGGTGATTGAAATTAGCTACTTTAACCTTTACAAAATCATTGAAGTTATAGATTAGCGGTAATTCTAAAGGGAGAAGATCATACGGGAGCTGTTTGTCTGAACCAAAAAGAACAAAATGGGGATATAGATATAGATTTATTTACTGCTGAATTTAAACACGCTTGAATCATGGGGACATGTTCATCCCAGGAAGGTTGCAGATCAGAAGCAAGATGTCTGATAACATTGAGAATCTTTCTATTCTGGCGTTCAACTAGGCCATTTGAACTAGGATGGTAGGCAGTAGTATTACATTTCTTGATTTGAAAATAATCACAAATGTGCGAAAGAATATCATTGTTGAACTCACTTACATTGTCAGAAATTAACGTCTTGGGTGTCGTAAATGGGCATATGAGTTTGTCAATAATTATCTTTGCTACGTGATGTGCTGTCTTGTCTGGTAAGGGGGCGAGAATACAGAATCTAGAAAAATGGTCGACACAGACAAAGAGGTACCTGTTTCCAGTATGTGTAAGTGGTAAATTAAGAAGATCAATAGCTACTGCGTCGAATGGTTTCGAAGGTGTAGGGTAAGTTAGAATTGGAACATGACCGCTAATGTTACCTTTGTGACTCGCACATGAATGACAAGAGGCGATGTGCTTGTGTATGTCCTTACGCATGGTTAGCCAGAAATAATGTAATCTAGCCTGAGCTACGCATTTCTCCTTGCCAGGGTGTGCAGCAATAGGTGAATCATGTATAAATTTTAAGACTTCCGGAATGAGATATGTAGGGACTACCAGTTGGAGGACCGATCTGTTAGGTTCCTGCTTGCTCGTTAGTGTTGTTTTATGATAAATAATGTCATCCACTAGTGTGTAGTTGTCAATATCTGGAGGAAAATTGTCTGTGTCAAATGTGTCTGCAGATTCGAGGAAATATATGACACTTTTCCAAAGAGGATCTGATCTCTACGCTGCTGCTATGCGCGCTTGAGTAATATTTACTGAAATAGGGTCTTGAATAAGGGTCGCAATATGTCGACTAAGAGCGTCTGCGACTACATTAGCTCTTCCCTGAATAAAATGGGAGGTAAGCATGAATTCCTGTATGGTGAGGAACCATCGGGCAAGTTTTCCGGAAAGATTTTTTCCTTTGAATAGGTGTAAGATTGGTTGATGGTCTGTGTATATGTGTATCTCGTAACCGAAGATGATGTCTTTGAAATGATTGAGTGTGTATATCACTGCAAAGGCTTCTATCTCTGTGACTGAGTAATTACGCTCGTGCTTGCTGAGTGTGCGGCTGACATGAGCAATTGGTCTGAGTTTTGTGTCGTGGCGTTGCATGAGAACAGCGCCTAGTCCGGTGTATGACGCGTCTGTGTAAATTGTAAAGGGAAGCTTGTGGTTTGGGAAGGCAAGGACAGGTGCCGTGGTTAAGGCTTTCTTTAAGTCATTAAAGGCTTTCTATTGGTCAGGTGTCCGATGGAAGGGGGTATCCTTCTTAAGTAGTGACGTCAAAGGTGCTGCTATACTAGCGTAACCTTGAATGTAACGTCTGTAAGAACCTGACAGACCAAGGAATGAACGTATGTGTTCCACAGAAGTAGGGTGTGGAAAATCTATGACTGCCTTGACCTTGTCCTGAGAAGTTAAAATTCCTTTTGAATTAAGGACGTGTCCTAGGAAGTGTATTTCTTTCTGAAGGAAAGAACACTTCTTAAGCTTCAGTTTGAGACCTGCCTATTCTAGTCGCGAGAAAACAGTGTGTAGGGTGTGTAGATGTTCGTCAATTGATTTGGAAGCTACGATGACATCATCGAGATACATGATTACAGAATGACCAAGGAGACCGGCAAGTACTTTATGCATGAGACGTGTGAACACTGAAGGAGCTGATACGAGACCCATGGCGAGTCGTTTGAATTGATAGTGTCCTGTGGGTGTGCTAAAGGCTGTCAGAGGCCTAGACTATGGCGCAAGGGGGATCTGGAAATATCCCGACTTAAGGTCCAAGGTCGTGAAAACTACATTATTTTCACCAACCGAGTGGAGAAGTTCGTGGAGAAGTGGAATCGGGTGTCGGTCAGGTATGGTGAGTTTGTTTAGTTCTCTGAAATCTACTACAGGTCGGAAGGACCCGTCTTGTTTTGGCACTACAAAGAGTGGAAAATTCCATTCACTAATGGAGGATTCAATTACGTCTTGCGCAATCATGTCTTGAATAAGGGTATCTACAATCATGCGTTTAGAGTGTAGTAATCTGTATGCGGGAATGTAACAAGGTTTTGAGTTCTCCCGAAGGAGTATATGATCCTGAATGAGATTAGTGGCTCCAAGAGGTTCACCTTCTGTGGCAATGGTCTGTCTGAACTTGTTGCAAAGTGCAAGCAAGCCTGCTTGTGCATCAGGGAAATCAATAGGGTTAAGTTGAGATGCATCAATGGGTTCCTGTGCTGCTTGCACATCGGGAACTGTGGCACAAACTTGAGAGGTTGGGAGCTGGTCAATTATGATTTTGATACGTGAAGGATAAACTTGGAAATCGCAAATGTTTGTACCCACTGTGAGATGGAGGGGTTCGTTAGTCTCATTGGCAATTAACCCATTCAACTCCGATGACAAGATGTCTTGTCATTTGGTCAAATAAAACAAAAAATCATAAAGCACAAAAAATGTTTGATCAAACACCAGAAAAATATGACGTCAGTCCTCGCTTCGCTGCGAGCGAAGCGAGGATTGACGTCATATTTTTCTGGTGTTTGATCAAACATTTTTGTGTTTTATGATTTTTTGTTTTATTTGACCAAATGACAAGACATCTTGTCATCGGAGTTGAATGGGTTAATATGCAAGTATGACCTTTCTTAGATGTAGAGCTGATGGCTGAAATCAGGGAAATGCCATTTACGCGGAAAGTTTCTGGCATGCAGAGTACATCGGTGTCTTGTGCTTGGAAAACTCGTATATGTATCTGTGTATACTCACGAGGGAACAGTGTCTTTGGGCTGATAAGCACTGCGTGAATAGTGTGTTGGAGAGTAGATAACACTTGAGAGATGGGAGCTGATTGTGTGTTGAATACCTCTAAGAGGGGCAAGAAATTTGCCTCCGCTGGTAAAAGATCAACGTTATTTACCTGTTGTTTTGTCTTTCGCTTGGCAGATTTTGACCTACGAGAAAATTGTGCGCTCATGTTACGCTTGGAGTGTCCTCCTACAACTGGTAGTGAGGTGGAAGGGTTAGAGTCATGAGCATGTGTCTGTTCGTCGGTGTCATCAAGCGCTGGTACATCCTCGTGTGATGAAGTCGAGTTCGTTTGAACAATTTTGCTAGAATTACTTGACGTTAAATTAGGTTTTGCTTGCTTGGTCACATTGAGGTGGTTGACCTTAGAAGAATTTGCTGATGGCAATGCAGGGAGGAAGTGATTTGCATAAATGATGCCATGTTGAGCAGGGTAAATAATGATATTATGTTGCTTCATCAATGTTAAGCCTATGAGGATATCAGCAGGGAAATGAACATCAGCTACATAAGTGGGAACTGAAATGGATGGGCACTCGTCTTTGAAACTGAGATCAAGAACGAATTTTCCAATGATGGGGAAAGGGATCCCATCCACATTGCACAAGTTTACGTCTGGGGGTTCCAAAATGGCTACTCGCTTTGTTTGGGTGCGCAAGTTATGAAAACTGTTCACTGATATAATGTTCACTGGTGAACCAGTGTCGAGAAAAACTTTCAGTTTGGTGTTTCCAGACGTGGCGTTGAAAGTTAATGTATGGGGAGATGAGTCTGGGACGTCCAGTGTGTGTACTGGTAACATGGACGTTTATATGTCAGTGTAAGGGTTCACTGTCCTTGAACGGCCTTGAGGTTTCTTAGTACGGAGTCATGCGGGGGAGGAATTTCGCGAGCCTGAGGGGGAGGAGTTACGTGCGTATCTCGCAGGAGATGTGTGACGTGAGGATGTGGGAGATGGGTTACGTGAATACCTCGCAGGGAAAGTTGATCCTCGATTTGGATGTGCTTGCGAGTGCAAAATTCTGCATCTGTCTGAAGAATGAAAACACGTCCCGTGGGGAATTTGTAATAGCATATGTTTTTCGTGTGGCCTGGCTTTTGGCAATAGTTGCAGAACTTCCGTGTCCTCGAGTGGGACCTGTGGCGTGACTGATGACGGGTGCGAGATGTATTTTTCGATCTCGCGATAGGTGGAGTTGCCTGTGTGACGTGCGCTATACTGTGGTTGGATGTGATGGATATGGACTGGCTCTGTATTTGAGCGATCGCCTTGTCAGATTCATGCAATTTCCTAGCGAATCTGGCTAACTTTTCATCTGGGGTGAAGGCAAGTGTGCTAGCTCTTTGTAATGTCTCTGGGTGCAACAGAGAAAGGAAATGAAAGTACGCCATCACAGATACTACATGTTCCAATGCCATCTTTTCGTCTACTACCCACTTTGACTGCTTGAGTGTTTCTCTTAATTTGGTTTCAAAGGTGGACGCTGTTTTCACTGCTCTGTCCTTAGTCATGTATGGTCCGTGATTTAAAGTCTTGGCCAGGGAATAAACAGGTGATAAGGCGCCCAGTGGTTCAAAACTATCAAAAGCTTTTTTAAATGCATCGACGAACTCAGAGTATTCGTCGATTTCTAAAAACACGTCAGAGTGAATTATGTCTCCCGCCAAGGTGTCATGCTTGTCTATCCTCGGTGTCAATATGGAGATTTTAGTCTTGTCATCTGTGGCGCCTCTACGAGATATTTCTGCGTCTACCTCTGTTAGAAAATTGTGTACAGGTATGTTCTTACCATTGAAAAGGGACAAGATTGTCTCGTCCTATATCATACATATACCAAAGCTTTTCCCCCCTTACAAGGGAGGTAGCCAAAAAGGGAAAGGCATAAAATAATTTCCACCCAATTCCATCCCTGAATACACTCCACACCCCTCCACCCTCCCTCTTATCTAGCACCTCCTGGATGACGGGTCATCCCTGCACCTTGTCCACTGCCCTGGGTCAGAAGCAGTGTCGCAAGACACAGCACATCCACAGCAAGGCCGCTTCATTAAATCGGCGACCCCCCCTCTCCGTCCCTCCATTGCATAAAATGAGAAGATGGGGAGAAATCCCTTCGGGCTGCGTCAAAATTTGCTCACACATACTACCTCACCCCCCATACCCCCGTCCATTCCACCTCATGCAATCACAACATCATCCATATACAACCATTTTCCATTCACCCCTGTCTTCTGTCCTCTCCCGTCCTTCCTCAACAGACATTCCCCTCTTCCCCAAAGCCCCCTTCACCCCATCCATCCACCTCATCCTAGGACGTCCCCTCATGTTCACTCCCTCCACATCTGCCTTCCATACTTCTTTTACTAATCTTTCTTCACTCATTCTTTCCATGTGTCCAAACCATCCTAATACTCTTTCATCAACCCTATCTCCCAGCTCCCTTTCCACCCCTGTTCTCCTCCTCACCTCCTCATTTCTCACTCTCTAGCCTAGTAACCCCCATCATACTTCTCAGACACCTCATCTCAAACACATTCAAACTCCTTCTCTCTTCTTCTCTTATGTTCCATGTTTCTGCCCCATACAATGCTGTTGGCACAATCACTCCTTCATACAGTCTCCTCTTAGCATCCATTCCCAAATGTCTATTCCTCATTACACTCTTCAATCCACCAAGGCATTTACTCGCTTCTCTCAATCTACATTCTACCTCCACCTTCACTCCACCTTTTCCTGCCACATTTGCACCCAAGTATCTAAAACTATCCACTTCCTCCAGTCGCTCTCCCTTAATGCTCACTTCCAGTCTGCTGCCACTTTCACCCCTTGTACATCTCATCACCTTACTTTTACCCACATTTATCTTCAATTTTCTTCTTTCACACACTCTCCCAAACTCTGCCACCAACTTCCTCAGTCCCTCCTCCGATCCTGCCACAAGCGCAGTGTCGTCCGCAAACAACAGCTGGCTCACCTCCCACTTTTCTCCATTTTCTTTAACCATCTCCAATCCCTGACCCACTACCCTTGCATTTACCTCTCGCACCACCCCATCCATGTATAAGTTGAACAGCCAGGGCGACATAACGCATCCTTGACGAAGTCCCACCTTTACCTCGAACCACTCACTCTCTCCATTTCTAATCCTAACACAAGCTCTACTACTCTCATAAAAACTCTTGACAGCTCCCAGAAGCTTTCCTCCTATCCCGTATATCTGCATAACCTCCCACAGTGCCTTTCTGTCTACCCTATCCTAAGCCTTTTCCAGATCCATAAAAGCCCAAAAAACATCCTTCCCCTTTCCTATAGCTTTCTCACATATCTGTCTTACCACAAAGATCTGATCTACACAACCTCTACCTGTCCTAAATCCACACTGTTCCTCACCAATTACTCATTCTGTTCCTCTCCTAATCCTCTCAATCAAGATCCTCCCATAAGCCTTCCCAACTATACTTAACAAGCTAATCCCTCTGAAACTACTACATTCACACTTGTCCCCTTTTCCCTTGTAAAGAGGAACTATACAGGCACTCCTCCAGTCCTCCGGCACTCTACCCTCTCTCCAGCAAACATTAAATAACTTCACTAGCCAGTCCACCATCACTGTACCTCCCTTTTTCAAACATTCTGCATGGCATCCATCCAGACCAGGTACCTTACCTGCTTTCACCATCTTAACAACTGCCTTCACCTCATCCTTCCTTAATTCTCCCCCATTCTCCTCACTCATCACTCTCATTTTCTTCGCATTTTTCACTGCAGCTATCTTTCCCTCCCTATCCTCCTTCACATTTAGCAACTCCCTAAAATATTCTGCCCATCTTCCCCTCACTGCCTTCTCTTCAATTATCATCTCTCTCCATCTGCACCTTTTACCTTTTCTTCTCTACTTGATTCGCCTCCTCTTCCTCTCTTAATTTCTTTCCAAAACATCTTTTTATTACTTTCAAAATTTTCTGTCATACTCTTACCCCATTTCACATCTGCTCTCCTCTTTGCCTCCTTTACCTTTTGTTTTACTTCTCTTTTCTTTTCTTTGTACCTCTCATATGACTCCCTCGTCCTATTTTGTAACCAATCTGTGAATGCTCGCTTCTTCTCTTCTACAACCTTCTTTGTTTCCTCATCCCACCATTCACTACCCTTTCTTCTATTTCCTCCTGTCCTTCTTGTTCCACACACCATCCTTGCACACTTTATGACTCCCTCCTTGAACCATCCCCATTCCTCCTCCACACCTACCTCTACTCTATCCTTCACTCCCTCCCACTCCTCCTTCAGCTTCTTTTCGTACTCCTTCTCCTTTTCCTTTTCATTCAAAGAGTTCACTCTAAGCACCTCCCTACCTTTTGTCCCTTTCCTCTTTCTCCATCTATCCTCCACTCTCAACTTACCTTCCACCAAAAAATTATCTGATATTCCCCCACCCTCTCCCCTTAGCACATGTACATCCTTAACTCTTCCTATCATAATCCTATTTACCACTACATAATCCATTAGCGCTCTATCTACCACCCTTCCATCCACCACCCTCTCCCATGTGTACTTATGCTTGACTTTCTTCCGAAACACTGTATTTGCTATCATCAACTCTCTTTCTAGATACATTTCCACCATCAACTCTCCACTACGATTCTTTCCTGGAACTCCACATTTCCCAACCACTCCATCAATTGGACCATTTCCTACCCTAGCATTAAGGTCTCCCAGTACTATTACATTGACATTTCTCCCTAAATCCTCTATGCACTCATTTAGATCTATCCAAAAGGCCTCCCTTTCTTCTACACTCTTCTCACTGCCAGCCCCATATGCACTTACAAAGACCCACATCTCCTTTCCCAGTTTCACCTTCATCCACATTATCCTTGAGGAAACCTCCTTCCACTCCACTACACGTTTACCTATCTCTTCACTTACTAGAATAGCCACCCCTTCCCTCCCTCGCCCTCTCTTCACTCCTGATAACCTCCCACTTACACTCCCAAACTTACACTCACCCTTCCCTTTCAACTTAGTTTCACTCAAAGCCAACACATCCATCTTTCTTCTCACAAACATACTACCTATCTCTTCCCTTTTACTCTCATCTGTACCACATCCACGCACATTAAAAGACCCAAACCTTAGGGTGCTGTTCCGAGAACTCCCAGACCCTCTTATGCCTTCACTTTTTCATTTAGGAATATCCCCTGTGGGGCTACAAGGAGAAGGATGCCTAGTCCCAATCCCCGTCCCTTTATCACTGTAATTAAATTTTTGGTTGTCATGTTGTTTGTCCCTTGGGTCGAGGTGCTAGCTTGCTGAGTGGCCATGTCTTGTGTCTCCGATATTCGCGCAGAGTGGCCACGTGTGATATGTCCGTTTGTCGTATTAGAGTAGTGCACGGCACTAATCATTAAAAAACTAGAGACCTTGTTGCTACTAGGTGGCTAAATAAACGGAAAAATATCTACTTACCCAGGTTGACGTATGGAGGGAAGGGTGATAGAGGGTCGAGCTCTTCGTCGTGAGATGAGTGCTGTCGGCGGTTGCGGTTAATCACCAGGTTGACGTATGGAGGGCAGGGTGATAGAGGGTCGCGGAGCGAACCTTGCGGTTAAGGAAACTGCTGCAATTGTAGGGAAGGGTTAGTATTTCTGTAGGTTTAAAATGTATGAGGAGGGGAGCACACTATGGAATATGTGTATGCATGTATCTATGTACAAATATGAAAAATAAATAAATAAAAAGGGAGCGTGTAGGAGCTTGTACACCTCTTCGCTCGTGATGCAGTGGCGAAGGTTGGAGGTTTGTCTCGGAGCTCGACGCAGCTGGTAATTCAGCGACGAAGGTTGGAGGTTTGTCTCGGAGCTCGACGCAGCTGGTTATTCAGCGACGAAGGTTGGAGGTTTGTCTCGGAGCTCGACGCAGCTGGTTATGCAGCGGCGAAGGGAAGGGGTCTTAAAGGCTTGGTTGTGTAGCGTGGTTGGCGAGGTAGGTACGTGGACTTCGTGCCGCGGTTGTGGCAGTAAAGCTGGTTGATGCGGTGAACTGTGTCGCTACGCTTCTGAAGAAACAGTGAAGCCTCGAAGTTGTTAAATGTTTTCTTCGGTGTCGTGTGGGTTGATTGGCGATGGGCTAGACGTCGGTGCTTAGCGTGGTTTCGCTGACAGATAGTCGAGTTGATTAGTCTTGCACTGCTGCTTCGATGTCCACGGCTGTAGAGTTAGTCTTCGTGTCCTTTCGGATCCCACCGCTATGCCTCCACTTGTTGGCTGGGGTTTTTGCTCCAAACACCGTGGGGACGTTTTCTTCTCTTTATTTCTAGACCTATTCTGAATACAAAACGAGACTGGCTGCTCCAAAGAAAAACTCTGGAGGTGCCATATTGTCACGTGGGTCACGTGACGAGACTTGGAGGGCTGTCGGCGCGGACGTCTCATCCCCCGCTGACCACGTGATTTGGCCCGAGACGAAGCTTGGTGGTGGTGAGCCAGTGCACCTGACCTGCCGAG
>NC_134781.1:31409364-31439364 GCF_046742065.1 Oratosquilla oratoria | reverse complement strand
CAAAGAGGAGAAGAGGAGGAGGCAGAGGAAAACCTAACCTAACATAACCTAAAACCTAACCTTAGAGGTGGTAAAAGAAAAAACTAACCTAACCTAACCTAACTTAATCTAACTCTAACCAAACTTAACATAACCTAAAACCTAACCCTAGATGGTGGCAAAAGAAAAACCTAACCAAATCCAACCTAACCTAACTTAACCTAACCTTAACCCAACCTAACCTAACATAACCTAAAACCTAACCCAACCTAAGCCAACGTAACCCAATCTAACCAAACTAACCTAACCCTTACCCAACCTAACCTAACATACCATAACTTAAAACCTAACCCAACCTAACTCAACCAAACCTAACCAACTCTAACCCTAATCCAACCTAACCCAATCTAACCCAATCTAAACAAGCCTAACCTAACCTAATCTAGCCTAGCCCCAACCCAACCTAACCCAATCTAACCCAACCTAACCTAACCCTAACCCAACCTAACATAACATAACATAAAGCCTAATTCAACCTAACCCAACCTAACCTAACCAAATGTAACCCTAACCCAACCTAAGCCAACTTAACCCAACGTAATCCAACCTAACACAACTTAACCTAACTTAACCTAACCTAATCTAACCTAACCCTCACCCAACCTAACCTAGTCCAACCTAACCTAACCCAACCTAACCTAACCCAGCCTAACCTAACCTAATCTAAGGTAACCTAACCTTAACCCAATATAACCTAACATAACCTAAGACCAAACCAAACTTAACCCTAACCCTAACCCTAACCTAACCAAACCTAACCCTAATTCAACCTGACCTAACATTACCCAACCTAAAACCAAACCCAAACTAAACTAAACCTAACCCTAACCTGACCTAACCAAACCTAACCCTAATCTAACCTTTCACCCCCATTACTTTCAGTTCCCGTCTCTCCGTAATTACTGGTTTAATTCTGGTTACTGTTCCTGTCTATGGTATTGTATTTCTTCTTTCACTTACAACTTTACCTCACTTAAGTATGTCTTTCACCATATCTATCTGTAGTAAGCAAGTAATGTTTCTCAATGGGGGTGAATTAAACGTAACTTTTCTTCTTCGTTTCTTTTCGAATAATTTACACTTTAGCTTGTCAATTTACACCAAGGGACTCCCTTTTGGGATCCTCAATCCACTCACTAAGCCACCTCTGTTCCGACGTCACTACTTTATTCATCCAATGATCTTTATTGTTATAAATAAGTGCCTCCCCCAAGGGCGTGACTTTTCTCCCATGTACCAATATTTTTTCTCCTCCACCCTTCTCCAATCAGAAACACTGTTACAACGTCTTAAGAAATACTGCTTACACAAGCAATCTCAATTTCGAAGGCAGGAATGGTTTAGCTTACATATTGTCACATCAGTATTAAAATCTGTTCCCTAGCGGTTGTTTATAAACTTTAGACGGGAGGCGAGATTATGCAACTCCTACCCCTCTATCTACCTCACTTGTCTACCTTTATCTACCAGCCTCTTACAAACCTAACCTAAGCTAACCTAACCTAAAACAAAAATAAAATAACCTAACCCAACCCAACCTAACTAAACCTAAACTTAACCTAACCAAACCTAACTTAACCAAACAAAACAAAACCAGACCAATCCTAACCCAAACCCAAACTAACAAAACCTAACCTAACCTAAAATCAACCTAACAAACCTACCAACCTTACATAACCTAACCAAACCTAAACTTAACCTAACCTAACCTTGCCAGAAGTGACCAAGGGGAAATATTCCGTAAAGACTCATCTCTAATCATAAAATAACCCTATGTGCCTCTGGTCCGTAGAGGCACACAGGAAGAGGAGAAGGCCAATAGAAGAAGATAGTTCTGTTCCTCGACAATGGAGTAGAAGAAGAAAATGAGGACAAAGACGTAGAAGATGGAAGACAAGTTGAGACAGAAAGGAAGAAGTGGAAGAAAGAAGAATAGGAGGAGATGGAAGAAGAACAGATCAACCTTCACGAGGTTAAGTCGAAGTAAAAGGAAAGAAGAGGAAGAGGACGATGAGAAGAGGAGGAAAAGAAATTGGAGGCAGAAGGGAAAAGAAAAGAAAGAGGAAGAGGGGACTGCTGGTTGTGGATGAGGAGGAAGAATTAGAGGAGACGAGAAGGAGGAGAAAGAGGTTATGGAGGAGATGACGGAGGAGGACGAGGAAGAGGAGGTAGTGGGGGAGGAGAAGGTGATGGAGGAAGAGGAGGAAGAAATGGGGAGAAGTTGATGGAGAAGGAGGAGAAAGAAATGGGGGAGAAGGTGATGGAGGAGAAGGAGGAGGAGGAGGTAATCGGGGAGGAGAAGGTGATGGAGGAGGAGGAGGAGGAAGAGGTTATATATTTCTCTTACATATTCTACATACTCGTCGCCAAGTGACTTGATTCACTGAAGAGAAACCCTCCGTTGGTTAACCCAATTAAGTTCTTGACAGTTACTTCAACCAATTACTCGTCTTGCCGTCAGGCGATTTTATTCGCTTATGCTAAGATTCCTTCCCGGCCAGTTGGATGACTATAGTCCCTCCAGGTCGATATCACACTTCATATATAGTTTATTCTGGTTAACGCCAGGAGATTTTATCCTGTTTCAGAGGTTCCCAAGATCAAGGAGAAGGGGAAGAACGCTCAGAAATTTGGCAAGTTTAATATATTCAGTTCTGGTTTAAAAAAATATATTCTATTCAAAAGAAGGAATGAACTTGAGCTAGGAGATTCTTAGGCATCACCCAAACCAGTCACCTTTGCCCTAGGCATTTGGACAGCCAGGAGGAAATATCACCTCGTAAATTCATCTTCGCGAGCGTACGACGCACGCGCGAAGACCAGTAAAGACCGTTAGGGACCGTTAGAAACCGTTGGGTCAGCGCTGGCGCCAAAATTGCCAGGTTTTGAATCATTGACCGGTACTGCCCAGTCAGCGCCTGCCTCGACAGGTCATCTCACACTCAAGCTTTATCTATTGCCACAGACGGCACCCCTTTCTGCTCCAGTCTCTTTTTCCCCCCTCCCCTCTCTTCTCCTCCTCTTCCTCCTCCCCCTCTTCTCTCCTCCCTCGCCCCCTTTGACAACGACGACGAAGACGACGACGACGACCCCCTCCCCTTCCTCCTCCTCCTCCTCCTCCTCCTCCTCCTCCTCCTCCCCCTCTTCCTCCTATCCCCTCTTTCCCCTCCTCCTCCTCCTTATACCCACTATTCATCCTTTTCTTTTTCTCCCTCCTCTTCCTCCTTCTTCTCCTCCTCCTCTCCGACGACGAAAACAACGGCGACGACTTTGTCCTCTGTCCTCATCTTCTATTTCTTCGTCTTCGTCTTTTTTTTTCTCCCTTTTCCTTCCTCCTTTCTCCTACTTCCTACTTCCTTCTCCTCTTTTTTCTCTGTTTTCTCTTCTTCCTCTTCCTACTCCTCCAATTATTTTCTTTTTCCCTTCCTCTTCCTACTCCTCCTCTTCATCCTCACCTCTTGCTCCTCGTCCTCCTCCCCCTGGTCTTCTTTATTCTCCTCTTCCTCCTCATCATCATCCTTCTCCTCGTCCTCCTCCTCCTCCTCCTCCTTCTACTCCTCTTCTTCCTTCTCTTCTTCCTCCTCCTCTTTCTCCTCTTCTTCCTCCTCCTCCCCTTCTCCTCTTCCTCCTCTTCTTCCTCCTCCTCTTCATCCTCCTCCCCCTCCTCTCCCCCCCTCCCTCCTTCCTCCTCCAGCAGCCAGAGAAGTGCTGACAAGGGCGTCTCGGGTACGACCGATAGCTTCGACTTAATTTCCACAGAAGTCGTTGCCTTCCCGGAGACATGGAGGGAACCCACATCCGTCCACCACCACCCAGGAGGAGGAGGAGGAGGATAGGGAGAAGGAGGAAGAGGAGAAGAAGGAAGAGGAAGAGGAGGGGAGGAGTAGGAAGAAGAGGATGACAAAGAGGTGGAGAAAGAGGAAGATGAGGGGAAAGAGAAGGAAGAAGAGAAGAAAGAGAGGGAGAAGGAGGAAGAGGAAGAGGAGAAGGAGGAAGATGAAAAGGAAGAGTAGGAGGAGTGGGAGGAAGAAGAGAAGGAGGAGAAGGAGGACGAAGAGGTGGAGAAAGAAAATGAGTAGGGGGAAGAATAGGGGGAAGAGAAGAAGGAAAAGAAGAAAGAGATGGAGGAGGAGGAAGAGGTGGGGGAAGAGGAAGAGGATTAGGACGAAGAGGTGGAGAGAGAAGAAGAGGATGAGGAAGAGGAGGGGAGGAGGAGGAGGAAGAAAAGAAAGAGAAGGAGGAGGAGAAAGAGAGAAATAAACAAAGAGGAGAAGGAGAAAGAGGGGGAGGAGGAAGAGAAGAAGGAGGGGAGGAGGAGGAGGAAAAGGAAAAAAAGGAGGAAGAGAAGCAGGGGAGGAAGAAGAGGAAGAAGAACAGGAGGAGGAAGAGGAGGAGGAGGAGGAGGAGACAATACGAGAGCCCTCACCGTGGGAGGAGATATGTGGAGAACCCCATCCCGAGGAGACACCTTGGAGAACCTCGACAAGGAGATATGTAGGACCCCGTACGGACGTAGAGGCCAACCTCACACTCACCCTTGAAGTCGTAACTCGACCTCGACTTGTGCCCTTTGTCAAGAACGAAGGTAGCTGAAGGACGTGATGTAGGGGTAGACGACGAAGGCCGGGGGCGGGGGAGATGGAGGTGGCTTTCGATGGAGGCCGGGAGCTGTTGGGGGCGTAGAAGGACTGGAGGGGGCTTTGGAAGGAGGTTGGGGGCTGTAGGGGACGTGGTCGCTGGGGGGATGTGGGAGGCTAGGGGGCTTTGAAAGGAGGCTGGGGGCTGTAGGTGGCGTGGGGGGCTGGAGGGGACTTTGGAAGAAGTCTTTGGGCTGTAGAAGTGTGTGGGGGGGGGCTGGAGGGGGCTTTGGAAGGAGGCTGTTGGCGGCTTTGGACGACGCCGGTGTGGAACAAGTGTGATGGTTCGGAAGAGCGCCGAAGGACGATGACGTCAGCTCTGGACCCGGTCCATGAGCCGACGACGCCGCCGACGACGACGACGCCCAGGGACTCTTCCAGGAGGGGGAGAAGGGGGGAGAGGAGAGGAGAGGAGAGGAGAGGAGAGGAGAGGAGAGGAGAGGAGAGGAGAGGAGAGGAGAGGTCGAGAAAGGGAGAGAGGAGGAGAAGGGAGAAAGGTAAAGGAGGAAGGAGAAAGAAAGGAATGGAAGGGAAATGAGAGCGAAGGAGAAACGGGGAAGGGAGGAAAGAAGAAGAAAGGAAGGGGAGGGGAATGAGAGGGAAGGGGGACGGGAAAGGGGAAGAGGTGAAGGAGAAAGAAGGGGGAGAAAAGAGGAAAAATGAGAGGGAAAGGGGAACGGGGAAGGTGGGGAAAGGGAAGAGGGGAATGAAAAGAAAAAGGGGAAGGGAGAGAGAAGGGGAGGTGGAGGGGGTAAAGGGGAAGGGGGAGAGGGGAAGGGTGAAGTAGATAGATAGGAGGGAAGGAGGAGCGGGGGGAAGGGGAGAAGGGAGAGGGGAAGGGGGAAGGAAGATTGGGAAAGCGTGAGGAGAATGAGAAGGGAAGGGAGAAGGGAAAGGGAAGTGGGAGAGGAGGAAAAGGAAGGAAATGATGGGAGGGGAGGAGAATGAGTAAGGAGAGGGGAAGGGAAATAATAAGATGAGAAGGGGAGGGGGAGGGGAAGGGGTAGGGGAGAAAGGTGAGGGGGAGGAGGAGAAGATAGGGAGAAGAGAAGAATAAGGAAGGGTGAGGATAGGGGAGGAGGGAGAAGATGGAAGGGGAAAGGGAGAGGGGAGAGGAAGAGAGAGGAGAAAGGGAAAAGAAGATGGGGAGAGAGAGGGAGAGGGATGAGGAGGAAGTGAAGGAGGGGAAGAGACGATGACGGAAGAGGGAGGGGAAAAGGAAGGAAAACAAAGACGAGGGGAGAGAATAGGGAAGGGGGAGGGGAGGAAGGAAAGGGAGGGAAGGAGAAGAGGGGACACTTATTCGTGAGGGGAATGGAAGGGGAAAAGAAGGGGAAGGGCACAAAAAGAGGGGGAGAAGGGGAGAGGAAGGGAAGGGGGAGTAGAAGGAGGTGGAAGCGAAAGGAGGGGAGGAAAAAGGGAGAAATGGAAGAAAGGAGGGAAGGATGGGATAGAGGAAGGGGAGGAAAAGAGGGGGAGAAGGGGAGAGGGAGGGGAGGAGGACAGGGAGAAGGGAGGAAAAGAGGAGAGGGGGAATGAAGGGAGGAGGGAGGGAATTGCGAGAGGAAGAGGAAGAGGTGAAAAAAGGAGGGGAAGGGGATGGGGGAGTGGAGGGGAGAGGAGGAATTTAAGACTTAAGCTCTCGTATTCCCCCCTCCCTCCCTCCCTCCCTCCCTCTCTCTTTTTTCTCGTTCTCTCTTTCTCTTTCTTATTCTTCTTTTTCTTCTCGTCGAATAGGAAGCAGAAAAGACAAAATCTGTTTCAGAGTTTTTTTTTTCTCATTCTTTTCCAGATTCTATTTCGTCTTCTTTTCTTTTAGCTTATCCTTCACTCCTCCTTTCTCCCCTTCCCTCCCCTCCTCCTCTTCCTCCTCCTCCTCCTTTCTCCCCTTCCTCCTCCTACTTTGCCCACTCTTCCTCTTCCTCCTCCTCCTCCTTCTCTTCCTCCTCTATGTCCTCTTCCTCCTCCTTTTCCTCCTTATCTCCTCTTTCTCTTTCTTCTTTCTTCTTCTTCTTCTTCCCCACTTTCTCTTTCTTCTCTGTATCTTCCTCCTCCTTTTTCTCCTTCTCCTCCTCCTTCTCATTATCCCTTCTTGTACGTCTCCTCCTCTACCTTCCACTCTTACTGCTCCTCTTCCTTCTTCTTCCAAAATTTCATCAAATATTCTTCCTATTTCTATTATTTTAGCTCTTCACCCCATATCTCCTCCTTCTCCTCTTCCTCCTCGTCTTTTTCTTCATCCCTGTCCTCCTCCTCGTCCTCGACGTACTCCTCCTCCTCTTCCTTATTCTTCTCCTCCTCCTCCTCCTCCTCATGTTCCTCCTTCTCCTCCTCGTCTTCTTGTTCATACACCTTCTCTTTCTTCTTCTCCTCCTCCCCCTCCTCCTCCTCCTCGTCCTCCTCCCCCTCCTCCACGTCCTCCTCTTTATACCCCTTCTCCTCCTCCCTCTCCCCTCTTCCTCCTCCTCCTCTTCATCCCCTTTCTCTTCCTCCTCCCCTCCTCTTCCTCCTCCTCCTCTTCCGCGATGTCCTCGTAGGTCTGACCACCTCTTTTTGTAGGGATGGGTCCTCCCCCACTTGCCTCTCCCCTCTTCCCCTTTCCCCCCTCACATCTCTTCCACATTCCTTCCTTGGACTTCCTGTGGCCTCCTCCTCCTCCTCCTCGTTCCTTTCCTTCCCCTCCTCCTCCTCCTTCTCCTCCTCCTCCTTCTCCTCCTTCTGCACCTTTTCCTTCTCCTCCTCCTCCTCCTTTTCCTAATCCTATTCCTCATTTTCCCCTCCTCCTCCCCTCCTCCTCATTCCCTTCCTTCCACTCATCTTCCTCCTCCTCCTCCCCTCCTCCTCACCTCTTCTTCTCCTTCTTCCTCCATTTTCTTTGCCTTACTCCTCTTGTTGATATTGACAAAGGTCTTTTCTAAGGCGGTCCTTTTTCCTCCCTCCTTTTTCTTTCCCCTCCGCCTTAATCTCGTCACGCCTTATTCATTCCTCTTCTCTTTTTTCTTTTTCGCTTTCCCAAGCATTTTTTGGCCGCTTTTCTTCTCTGCTCTCTTTTCTCCGCATTCGTACGTTTTTTACTTTGTTTTCTCTCTTTCTCTTTCCAATGACCACAGGGGACGTTTCGGTAGATCACCTTTTTCCTCCCTCTTTATATTTCCCTCTCTCCCTCTCTCCCTCCCTCCCTCCCTCCCTCCCTCCCTCCCTCCCTCCCTCCTTCCCTCCCTTTCTCTCTCTCTCCCCTCTCTCTTCCCTCTCTCTCTCTCTCTCTCTCTCTCTCTCTCTCTCTCTCTCTCTCTCTCTCTCTCTCTCTCTCTCTCTCTCTCTCTCTCTCTCTCTCTCTCTCTCTCTCTCTCTCTCTCTCTCTCTCTCTCTCTCTCTCTCTTTCTTTCTCTCTCTCTCTCTCTCTCTCTCTCTCTTCTCTCTCTCTCTCTCTCTCTCTCTCTCTCTCTCTCTCTCTCTCTCTCTCTCTCTCTCTCTCTCTCTCTCTCTCTCTCTGTCTCCCTCCCTCCCCTCTCTCTCTCTCTCTCTCTCTCTCTCTCTCTCTCTCTCTCTCTCTCTCTCTCTCTCTCTCTCTCTCTCTCTCTCTCTCTCTCTCTCTCTCTCTCTCTCTCTCTCTCTCTCTTACTCCCTCTCTTTCTTCCCCCTCTCTCTTTCCCTCCCCACCTATCTATCTCTATATGCCTCTTACTCACTATCTTCCCCCTCTCTGCCTTTCGCCCTCTCTATCTGTCTCTATCTCTATCTGTCTCCTTTTCAATCAGTCTATCTCATTTTGTTTTTCTTTTTCTTTTCTCACTTTTTTGTCTTTCTCTTTTTTTCTTTCTTTCCCTTTTTTTTCTTTTTATTGTCTTTTTTTCTAACTTCCTCTTTTTCTTTCTCCCTCTGTCCTTCTGCCAAGTCCATTCTTCTCTCCATTTATATCCGTCCCGGATTCTTTGCGGCCATTGGTTCCGCGGTCCCTCTCTCTCATTCTTTAATATATTTCCTCCTCCTCCTCCTCCTCCTCCTCCTCCTCCTCCTCCTTCTTCTTCTCTTCCTCCTACTCTTTCTCTTCCTACTCCTCCTCCTCTTCCTCTTCTTCTTCTTCTTCCTTCTCTTCTTTTTCCTCTTCCTCCTCCTCCTTCCCATCTTCCTCCTCCTCCTCTTCCTCCTCTCTCTCCTCCTTTTCCTCCTCCTTCTTCCCATCTTCCTCCTCCTACTCCTCCTCCTCTTCCTCCTCCTCTTCCTCCTCCTTCTCTTCTTCTTCCTCTTCCTCCTTCTCCTCTTCCTCCTTCTCCTCCTCCTCCTCTTTGTCTTACTATTATTATTCTAATTGCTGCTCTCGCTCTTATTTTAACCCTATTGTTATTGCAGACTCCTACATCCACTTCTTCTTTTACTCTTACTTTCTTGCTCTTACTTTTACTTCCACTCTTACGTCTTCTCCTATTCGCACGTCTCATTTTACTTTCATTTTACTTTACTTACTTTCTTTTATTTTACTTACATTTTACTTTACTTACTTTCATTTTACTTACATTTTACTTCCCCCCCCTACTCTTGCTCCTAGTGTTACTTTTACTCTTATTCTTACTCTTACTCTTGCTTTATCTCTTATTTATAATCATATTCTAACTCTTACTCCTATTCCTATTCTTACTTTTATTCTCACTCTTACTTTTGGATACGGATTGACCAATGAGAATGGAGAGTGGACAAGCTCCTACTCTACCCCCACCCCCCACCCCCACTCCCGGTTGCAGAATTCGTTTTATCAGCAGATCCGGTGATCGAAGAGGACCCGTCTCGGGGGGTGGGGTTGCGCCGTGGCTCAGTGGTAGCGTGCGTGTGTTAACCGCGTGGGGGATTTCGGGAGTGTGTTCGAATCCTGGCCACGGCGCAGTGGCTAGGAGTCATGGCCCCCAACTGAAGCATACCGTGGACACTGTCTCCGGTGTTCATGTATGAACTGTTCCGGTGTGAAATAGAAAATAGATCCCCACAGAAAACGGATCCCGAGGTCCATTTTTCGCAGCGGAAAATGGACCCTCCTATGGGAAAAGAAACCCCTACTCAAAATAACAGATTTTTTTCTATTTATAAACAGATGACATAATATTTGTTAATGTATTATTTATTAGAATAATTCAACAAAGACCCACTGTGTTGGATAAGAAGAGATGAAGTAGACGATATCCATACATTTCGATCACAGACTGTGATCCTCTTCAGTGGAATACAGAATAGTGAGAAAAATACATGTCTAATATACAGAGAAAGAGAAGAAACATAGACAGGGCTCAAGTGGCAAGTCACCTGCCTTGACCAAGGATGGTAATGATTTATTGACTGCCCAGGTAGTAATACAGTCTGGTGACCAATGTCCACTTGAGATATTAAAATTAGGAAATTGTTTAATCAAAGAAAATTCTATTATTTTCCTTTTGAAACTACACTTGGAAATGAAAATGATTTTTGCCTCATTCCAGTCCATACAGTGCCCTTCTTTGTCTATGTGTTGGAAAACAGCGGAATTTTGTTGTGCGTATCTGAGCTCTTATGTTCTTTCATTCTAGTGTGTGAATCTCTGCCTGTTTGCCCCCAATATACATTATTACAATCCGAACATGGAGGTTTGTAAACACCTTGATTTACTTTTTCTCTAGGTCTTTGATGTAGATTAACTATTTTCTTAAACAGGGTATTGGGATAACTAAATTCAACGTTTATGTCTTCCTTTGGTAGAAATTGGGAATAATCATTAATGGACTTATTATAGGGCAGTTTGATACAATTTTTGTCCCAGTTAAAATTCTTAGTGGAATGAGAAGTGGATCCATAATGATTTATTTTGGCTTTAGGGTTTTATTTACAAACCAATCAGGATACCCTATTCTTTTTGACTGATTCCTAATGATTGTGGTCTCCATTTCCAAGTAATGTGGACTACATAATCTAAGTGCCCTTAAGAAGAGGCCTGAGGCAACACTATATTTAATTTTATCCGGATGGTGGCTGTAAAAGTGTACATAGCTCCCCGTATGTGTGGGTTTTCTGTACACTGTAAAAGAAAGATGGTCCTGATTCCGTATTACTAGGATGTCTAAAAATGGCAGTCTATTATCCATCTCCCATTCAACTTTAAAGCTTATATTAGTGGTTAAGTTGTTGAGCTTATCAAAGAAAACATCAAAAGAACCCCACCCATCATCCCAGATCGTGAACGATATCTTTATGATCTGGGATGATGAGTGGGGTTCTTTCAATGTTTTTTTTTATAAGCTCAACATTACCATCCTTGCGCAAGGCAATAGATGCCACTTGAGCCCTGTCCATGTTTCTTCTCTTTCTCTGTGTATTAGACATGTATTTTTCTCACTACTCTGTATTACACTGAAGAGGATCACAGTCTGTGATCGAAATATATGGATATCGTCTACTTCATCTCTTCTTATCCAACACAGTGGGTCTTTGTTGAATTTTACGAATGTGTTACGACATTACTTTGTAGTTATTAGAATAAACTAACCTACCTAATGACAATAAGTTGCATATTTTAGTTGGGGGTGTGTCCATTTGCCATAGGGGGGGGCGGATCTGTTTCCCGCTGTGGAAAATAAACCCTAGGGTTCATTCTCCTCTATAGAAAATGGACCCCGGGGCCCATTCTCCTCTATAGAAAATGGACCCGGGGTTCCATTCTCCTCTATAGAAAATGGACCCCGATTCCAATCTCAGGGGGGTTTATATTCCATTAAACACCGGACCACCTGCAAGGTTGAGGTCGGTGGGGGGGGGGGGGGGTTATGAGCCCCACAAACCACAAAAAAAAAATAGAAAATGAAAAAAATCTCATGGAGGCAATCTTAGGAACTGAGATCGGGGAATGCCTTCCACCACCTCGCCCCCATCCGTCAGTTTCGATTTCCCGGATGTCGAACTCCGAAGGAACTTCCCGAGGTCCGGGAAGGTTCTGCCGGATGTTGTGATTGTTATTGCTATTACTACTGGTTTTGTTAATGTTATATTTATCTTTATTGTTATTGTTATTAGTTGTCGAAAGTACAACTATGTTACTTTGCTCGGTTAGGAGTTTGTCTGTCTGTAGTGTTGTCACGCACGTTTTGGCTTCTTAACTTGTTTTGATAATAGCCACAATATGATAACTTATAAAGATGATTTCAAGGATGAAATCTATCAATCTCCTTAGCTCTAGGTCAGGGTCAGGGTCATCAAAAATTGTGCCTGTTACATCAATCTGACCAACGTCCATGATCATTTCTCTGGTTTGATAAACTATATCTTCTCTTGTGTTCCCTGACATTCTAACGTGCTATGCAAAATATACTGAAGTTTTTCGATAATTGCTCTCGCTCAGAGGGAGTTATTGTTATTGTCATTGTCGTTGTTCGTGTCTGGAACTGTGTCTCTCCAGAAGTGGGTGGTTCTACACCGATTGATAAAAGGTGATCGTCGTGCCTTAGTTCTTAAGCCCCAAAACTAAACAAAATTCTTATTACTTTTTATCACTATATAGCTATGTATACACCGTAGAGTCTACAGTGTATAAGTAGCCATATGTAGACATTCTATCTAGATATGGTGTAGCTCGAGCTTTCTAGATAGTGTAAATATCAATGAGACTCCAATAGCTAGATCTCGGTAGTGTTGTAGTGGACATGAGGTGGAGAGTACGTACCGAGACTACTCTAGAAATAGGTATGTCAAACTTGAGGGGCACATTAGTAACCTATGTTGTCGTGAAGTCCATATATAATAACTATTTACCATTACAACTAACTGAAGTCATTTAATAAAATCTATTGCAGAATGTTTTTTGTTTCTTGAATTTAGAAACACACAATGTACATACTAACAATATTCATGAACACAAAATAAGAAATAGTTAAAAGAACAAATAAATGGCAACATATGTTTGCAGTTTGTAGCAGTATCAAATCCATTGTACAAGAATAAAATGTCTTAAAACTTAATTTTTATTTGCTACTATTTAGTCATTTTTAGTTTTTTGTCCTAAGTTTTGACACCTCTTTCTACTAACAATATTTGGTATGTCTGGCTAAAATGTCCATGTATTTCGTACTTTGATAAGAGATGACTAAGTGTTAATCAGATAACCTTGTTCTTTAATAAGCTTTTCTTTATTTCATGAAAGAAAACAAATGTTCACTAACATAGGTAGAACCAAACAGTGACGTAATCTTTGTGGCAATGTTTCTGAAGTTTGTCAACTTTTCAGGAAGGTATGAAAACAAAAACCAGGTATCCCCACTTCAAGATATTTTGCTTTGAGTGTAGAATCAGACTGAATATCTAATAGTTCCATTTGCATGTTCTCTTCTACTTTAGCAACATCAAAGGAGAATGGTGCTAAAATAATGCAAATTGATGTTCAAAAGATGAGAAATCACATTTTCTAAGTTTCTTTGACAAGAATTCCATAAACTTATTTTTGTAATGAAGCACTTGATGCAATCGTACAACCTAGTGATGAATTTGTTTTTACCTTGTAATTTCATATTAAGGTCAGTTTATTGCGCAGTAATATTCACAGCAAAGCCAACTTCCATATTTTATTTCATCCGTGTTTTGACCTTTCATCTCTGAAAAACATAATTACTTCTTGTTTCAAATACTAAAATATTTTCGTCACTGTGACATGACAACTAGCGGATTTCTGTGTGGAATGGAATGTCGGTGAACTGGTTATCCGTATTTTCCTACAACTGCCTGAACTGACGGTGGTTGAGAGCGCGACCTCTGACATAGTTCACTGTCTTTGTGACCAAGCTAAACACATAACCCAGTTCTAAAATATTTGAGTATAAAAGTTGCTTATGAATAATACAGTGAAAATGTACAAATGATGAACCTGAATGCGAGCATTCGACTTTCGTTCGTAACTTGACAGCAACACCATTATATTTGCCAACCATATTGACAACACCGTCAGTAGATAAGCATAAAGGTTTACTCAGATAAAAAACATAGTCATCTAAAACCTACTCGACTTTCTCAAAGATGTCCTGGCTTATTGCATTCGTAGTGCCATGCATTGAGATCAGTTCAAGCAATTCTTCATAAATATCAAATTCATTGTCACAAACCCTGAAGAAAATTGCAAGCTGTGTTATTCTAGTGATGTCAACAGTCTCATCAATAGTAATAGAAAATGTTTAAACCCTGATGATACAACTGTTGTTTCAAATCGCTTGCCATTTCGTCAATCCTTTCAGCTACAGTACTTCTGATTAATGAAATATCTTTGAATAAGTACGCTTTCTCTGGACACATGGGAATTTTTTGATGCCCTTCACTTCATGATTGGACATAATAACTAATGTTGCAGCTGCATAAATAGATGCCTGGACCGTGACATCTCACCACACACAAGTCTCAAATCTAACTGTCTGAGACTTCAAACGAACTCCAGTGTACATTAACGGTAGAGCAATCTTGCTACATTTAATCCACCACTATTCTATCGAACGTCTAGGGAGAGCAAATTTTAGTGTAGTGTACACACAATTTAGATTAGACTCACTAAATGTTAATCTACAGTGTACTCGTACATGTACGTACCTATAAGGTGGCAGCATGCTAGGCATATCTCGCCAGCAAGCTACTTGCTTTTGCTTCTTCGTTTGAGTAGAAACGACTCCAGTTACGATCTTTTGCTTTTCAAATTTCCAAATATCAAATTACTCTTGCGTCATATAGTGAAAAGCTGAGTGACGAGCTAGAAGTTGAACCTATGCAAATGGTAGACACATTGTTGAGATATTCTTAAGGTACGTGTACACTGTAGTTTAAGAGATAGCTTAAAGTTGGCCTTGTCTAGTGAGATTAATCTAAATTGTGTACACTACACTAAAATTTTATCTCCCTAGACCTTCGATAGAGTAGTGGAAGATTAAAAGAAGTGAGATTGTTCTACCATTAGTGTCAACTAGAGTTCGTTTGACGAGGAAGTCAGACAGTCGCACTTGTGTGTTGTGAGACGTCATGATACAAGCACCTAGTTGCTGCAGATCCAACATTAGTCATAATGAAGGGTTTGAAGAGAAAGGAAAGTGTGTGGGGCAGAAAATGGACAGCCGGACAAAATGAAGAAGGAGCACATGCAAAATTGTTGAAAGAATTGGTTGATGACGACGCAGGATCCTATAACAACTTTCTACGTACGTGTGCCAAAGATTATAGGAATATTTGCTTGAAAAAGTAACCCAAAAAGTGACCCCTTCTTCTTCTTCTTCTTCTTCTTCTTCTTCTATTATCATCCTACCTTTTACCTCTTGTTCCTTGCGTCTCCACCATCACCTCCTTCCCCCTCCTTCCTTTTTCCCATCTTCCTCTACTTCCTCCTTCTCCTCCCTCCTCCTCCTCCTCATCCTCATCCTCCTCTCCCTCCTCCTACAGCACAGAATGACCACGACAGTCACTTCGCTCGAGAAGACTTCTCAAGTAACCTAATAAATTCTCGCTTCTGTCTTGTGTCCCATCATCCTATTTTCCTCCTCTTCCTCCTCCCCTTCTTCCTCCTCCTCCTCCTTCTCTTCCTGTCCTTCCTAACCCTAACCCTAACCCCTGACTCTAACCACGATCTTTATCCTCATCCCAATCATGATCTTAATCCTCGTTGGCTTTCCTCCCGGTCTTTGTCCTTCTCTGTATATGTAAGAGGACTCCTGCCCCGCGGACATCATCGGGACAGTTGTGCCCTCTGAGGGCTTCGTCAGCAGTCCAAGGCCCCCCGACCGGATGCTCTTCATCAAGCCACCGAGGAACCCGTTGAGGTAGGGGCGGACTCCCCCTCGCCACTCCTGTAGCCTCCTCCTACTCCTCCTCCTCCTCCTCCTACTCCTCCTCCTTTCCTTTTCCTCCTCCTCCAGCATTAGAAGTCTTATTACTGTCAACAAGACGCTGGGTGCCCCACCCCCTTTTTTTTTTTTTTTTTAGTCTCCGTATTAACAAGATCCAAATTGTCCCCTTGGGTCAACATGAAGTTCTTGTTTGTTATTGATTCTCACCCAACCTCTAGAGTTGGGTTTCGACATTATGTGTGTCATTGATTCTTGAAGAGAGCTAGTTTTCTTGTTTATGAGAAGAAATTTTGTCTCCTCTACTTTCTCTTAAAAAAAAGAAGTGATGTGGTAGGGTTTGAACACAAACCAGCTTCACGTGATTCCGTTTTCTATTGTCATTAGTCCTATTTTCTTTCTTATTTTACTATTATTTCTTCCTCATTACTATATGCACTACTCTAGCTGTACCATACTCCCGT
Organism: Oratosquilla oratoria; assembly: GCF_046742065.1. Lineage (NCBI taxonomy): Eukaryota > Metazoa > Arthropoda > Malacostraca > Stomatopoda > Squillidae > Oratosquilla > Oratosquilla oratoria. The sequence continues at coordinate 31,423,407 of NC_134781.1, read as the reverse complement.
TACAGTTCCAGCTGCACAAGATTTGTCCCTTTTCATGCGCCACATTTCCACACCCCTATTCCAGCTGCACACTCTTTTCCAGCTCCACACACTGTTCCAGCTGTTCACACTGCTCCAGCTGCTCACACTGTTCCAGCTGCACACTCTATTCCAGCTGCTCACAATGTTCCAACTGCACACTATTCCAGCTGCACACACTGTTCCAGCTGCTCACACTGTTCCAGCTGCACTCTGTTCCAGCAGCTCACTCTGTTCCAGGTGCATACACTGTTGCAGTTCCAGCTCTCCTTGTTCCCGCGGTACTGTACGCCTGTTCCATCTGCACACACACTTCGTTCCAGCTGCAACCCCTTCCTATTCCAGCTGTGCATTCTTTTTCGCTGTACCTTACGCCTGTCCCAGCTCCACGTTATTATTTTTCTTTCATGAACCACCTTTCTAGTCTTCCGTTCCAGCTGGATGGTCCATTTACCTCCAGCTACATCCCATTTCAGTTCTAGTCGTATCTACCGTCCGGAGAAATATGTATATATATATATATATATATATAATATATATATACATATATATATGTATATGTATATATATATATATAATATATATATACATAAATATATGTATATTTATATATATATATATATATTTTTTTTTTTTTTTTTTTTTTTTTTTTTTACCTCTGACAAAAGACATGTTTCAACGGAGAGAGATCTTGAGAAAGAAAGAGAGACCCCTTTGCGTGGTGTGACTCTGTATAAGAGGCTGGTAGATAAGGTAGAAAAGTAAGGTAGATGGAGTGGTAGGTGGCGAGAATTTCATTTTATGTGTAGGATGTTTGGAAAACATAAGCAGCGAAGGAGTTGCATAATCTCGCTCCCCGTCTAAAGTTTATAAACAACCGCTAGGAACAGATTTTAATGCTGATGTGACAATATGTAAACTAAGCCATTCCTGCGTCGTTATCGAGATTGCTTGTGTAAGCAGTATTTCTTAAGACGTTGTAACAGTCTAATTGGAGAAGGGTGGAGGAGAAAAAATTATTGGTACAAGGGAGAAAAGTCACGTCCTTGGAAGAGGCACTTATTTGTAAAGATTAATGGATGAATAAAGTCGTGACATCGGTTCAGAGATGGCTTAATGAGTGCATTGAGGATCCCAGAAGGGGGTCCCTTAGTGTAAATTGACAATCCAAGTGTAATGTTATTCGGGAAGAAAAGAAGAAAATGAAACATACATACATACCCTTACACGTGGGATAGCCATAAAGAAAAAGGCATAAAAACCAGTCCCACCCATTCCATCCTCTACATATTCCACTCCCCTCCACCCTCCTCCCTCCCTCTCATCTTGGCACCTCCTGGATGACGGGTCATCCCTGCATCCTGTCCACTGCCCTGGGTCAGAAGCAGTGTCGCAAGACACAGCACATCCACAGCATGGCCGCTTCATTAATTCGGCGACCCACTCCCTCTCCGTCCCCTCATGCAGAAAAGGAGAAGACGGGGAGAAATCCCTTTGGGCTGCGTCAAATTATATTTCATACTTACTTCTTTACCTCCCCATCCCCCACCCACTCCCCCTCATGCATCATAGCATCATCCATACACAACCCTTCTCCATTCACCCCTATCTTCTCTCCTTTCCCGTCCTTCCTCAACAGACATTCCTCTCTTTTGTAATGCCCCGTTTACCCCATCCATCCATCTCATCCTAGGACGCCCCCTCATATCCACTCCTTCCACCTCTGCCTTCAACACCTCTTTTACTAATCTTTCTTCACTCATTCTTTCCATGTGTCCAAACCATCCTAATACTCTTTCATCAACCTTATCTCCCAACTCCCTTTCCAACCCTGTTCTCCTCCTCATCTCCTAATTTCTCACGCTATGTAGCCTAGTAACCCCCCATCATACTCCTCAGACATTTCATCTCAAACACATTTAAACTCCTTCTCTCTTCCTCTCTTATGTTCCATGTTTCTGCCCTGCACAGTGCTGTCGACACAACCACTCCTTCATATAACCTCCTCTTAGCATCCATTCACAGATGTCTATTTCTGATTACACTTTTTAATCCACCAAGGCATTTACTCGCTTCTCTCAATCTACATTCTACCTCCACCCCCACTCCTCCCTTTTCTCCCACATTCGCACACAAGTATCTAAAACTATTCACTTCCTCCAGTCGGGGGTATTGGCTGAATGTTATTGTGGCAAAGTAGCATACAGTTGTTACTTTAGGGTCTTTACCGGGCGCCCCTACGGACCAGAGGCACACATGATTATGTCTGTGATAGAGGAAAACTCTCTTCATAGAGAAATGATGACACTTTTATACTTCGACTGTCCCTCCGTTATGCTGTCCCCCAACCCCTTGTTACTACCCTGTACCATTTCTCTGAATATTCATTTCCTTTTTTCGCCTACCCTGTGGTGGGGAAAAGAATGCTACCACCAAGTATTTTCACTTGAGTCGCAAGAGGCGACAAAGAACGGGACGTGGGATGGGAATAGGAGTTCTGCTACCTGTAGCCCCACAGGGGACATTCCTAAGAAAAAAAGTAAAGAAGAAAATTATACCTCCGTTTAATTCACCCCATCGAGAAACATTACTTACTTTCTATAGAAAGATACGGTAACAGAGATATTTACTTAAGAAAAGTGATGGAAAGAAATTAAAAGTGAAAGAAGAAATATATAACCATAGAGGGGAACAGTAGGCAGAATTAAACCAGTAATTACGGAGAAAGTGAAAGTGCTGGCAGGAGTGGGGTGAAATGGGTGAATAGGAAACGCTTCCAAAGAAACAAGACTGGTGAGTGCATCAAACTACAAGACTGGTGAGTGCATCAAACTACAAGACTGAGTGCAAGATACGGCTACAAGTGTACGGGTACACCAATCTACAGTGCACGCAACCACAACCACGCAATGCACAACCGCAACCACAACCACGCAGCCACGCGTATGCTGACTCCAAGGGACAACAAGACGAGGAACGAGGGGACGAACTACTACTATTACAGTGAACGAAGAGGTCCACAACCACTAAAAGAAACAGTGAACGAAGGGGTCTACAACTACGAGCAACTACTACGAGTGAACGAGGGACGACAAGGTAGTGAACCAAGGACTGACAAGGAGGACGAGGTTGACGTACGTGGAGGAAGCCTATGTGGAGGCAGTCGATTCAAATCGACTATAAAAAACACTAAATGTATGAATACGGGTGGTACACTTTGACATGAGGTTTATACCTCAAATGTCAATATTCCCAAATTCACAGGTGATGAAAACACCTTAGGAGTTAGTAGGTTTCTCAGTTTGACTGAGACGTTACTCATCAGCAAAACTATAACAGATGAAAAAAGAAAAATAGGAATTTTAAAGGCAAATGTAGATTCTGAGAAGGGTAGAGCTAGGCTTATAATAAATTTCCAGCAAATGGAAGATATCAACCAATATGAAGCTTATAAGAAGGCATTCATTAAACATTATATGTCAAAATGTGCTCAGGATTCTATCAGGTCTTTGGTTAGAATGATAAAGAAAGTAAAAACAAGTGAATCAGACACAGAATATTTAGCAAAATTAGATAGATGGTCTGAGGACATAAATTCTATATTGAAAGATTCAGATTGGATAGAAAGATCTAGTGATAAAATCAAAATTTCTCAGGTAATTAAATTGATCACCTTCGTCTTACTAGCAAACAGCTTTGACGAATTCAGGGCAGAAAAGCTGTATAAAGATCTCAAGGCAACTATGAAATTAGGAAAGGTAGATTATCTTCTTCAAGGGTATAGTGAATCTAAAGCAATTAGTCCATATGTGATGACAGTGGGACAACAGAAAGAAACTAGGAACTCTAGAAGTGATTATAGAAATAGAGGATCTGAACATAGAGTTAGAAGCACTTCAAGGAATGCTAGAATTGAATGTTACAATTGTAATACCTGGGGGCATAAAGCACAAGACTGTTATTATGAAACTATTTGTAGAAATTGCAAATATGAGGGTCATGATGAATATCATTGTAGAAACCCACCTTTCTGTATGTATCATCAGAAGATTGGACATAGAACACATGAATGTAGAAATTTTCGTATGCACCCCGAAACAAGAGGAAAACCCCCGACACAAAATAAAACAACACTACAGAGCTACCCATAGAAATACACATAGACAGTATTGTGTTAGGGATAAGAGTGATAGAAGGGTGAAAGAAAACTCCAACATCAAAGATAGTTGTAAACTGACTATAACAATTGGAAGGACTTCTGTAGGACCTCTCATTGCTGGTAGAGTGTTCAATAAACCTATTCAAATATTTATTGATACAGGATCTGTAGTTAATGTTATAACTAGTAGAGTTTTAAACCAATTGAAACCAGGAGTGAAAATCTTGGAACCAATCCATTACTCATTGCAAGGAGTAACTGGAAATCAGTTAAAAACATTAGGTAAGGTTGAATTAGGAGTCATCTCATATAAAAATGAGTATTTGCACATTCCAGTGATAGTTGCAGAAGAATCTGCTTTCCCAGGAGATTTACTGATAGGATTTGCAACTATGAGAAAAGAGAACATGGTCATATGTCCTGCTGAGTTAAGGATATTAGTGAAATCATAGTTAATCCCATTTCTAAATCAACCAGACTTAAAGCCAGTGATATGAATCAAAGAATCTATAGAAATAGATAGGAAAGATAACAATTATATTTTAGATAGCGAGGCAGAGCAGTCCAGACTAACAAAAAGTAAAATCACATATAGTGAACCCAACTCAGACGTTCAATAAATCCCAGAAAATACTAATTCATCAACTACAAATGAAGCTTTGCTAACACTAGAAGGTGGCGAAATGAAGTCGACGTTATTACACTCCAGAACAATTAACAGGGTAGTAGTGCAGTTGAACGGAGTAACTGTAGACACTGAAATTTTAACCATCCCAGAATCAATTAGATTAAAATGTTTGAAATTGGACTCAGGGATTTATAAGTCAAATAAGAACATGATAGAAATATTAGTGATTAGTACTTTGAATAAAGATATAGTCTCAAGAAAAGGTACACAAATAAGATGTTTTCAAGTTTGTACAAAACCCATTATGATTTTAAGTGAGAATACTGAGGGGGAGGAATTACCAATTTCATCAATTTGTTCAGTTCAGGAAGAAACAGAGTTGGGAGAGAAATACAAGAATCAACTAGAACCTACTAGTTGTCTTGAGTTGGATGAAAACTTATTTGCTTTCCTCTTGAGGCTCAATAAAGCAATTGCTTTCCCGGTGGACACCTTAGGCAAAACAACTGTTTAAAAACATCAGATCAAATCAAAACCAGGGACTCAACCTATCTATATGCCTATAGAGTACCACATTCTAAACTAGCCATTGCAGATAAACTGATCACTGAAATGTTATCGCAGGATATTATTGAACATAGTAAAAGTAAGTTGAACTTTCTCTGATTCTGGTGCCAAAATCAGATGGTACAATGCGTCCAGTTATTGATTATAGGAAATTGAATAAGTATACCATACGTGACCGATAACCATTACCGGTGATAAGGAACATTCTTAGAAGTTTGGGAACTGAGATTAGGTATTTTAGCACTATAGGTTTCAAATCTTCTTTTTGGTAAATAGAGTTGCATGAAGACTCACTAGAATTCACAGCATTTTCTACTCCAACGGAACACTATGAGCTCAAACAAATGCCATTTGGATTATGTAATAGTCCATTAACTTACATGAGATTAATGAATACAGTTCTAGATGGGTTGTTAGGAAACACTGCCAGTGTATTTCTAGATGATATTTTAATAGTTTCCCAAACAGCGGCTGAGCACTTTAAGAAATTAGATTTTATATTCTCAAGACTAGTTGAAGCAGGATTGAAAGTGAAACTTGAAAAATGTAAGTTTTTGCAGGACAATGTTATTTATTTGGGACATAAGATAGACAGGTATGGACTTAGTACGGTAAATTCAAAGGTTGAAACAGTAAAGAATTTTCCAGTTCCAAACAATGTAGAAAAAGTTAGGAGTTCCTTGGGATTGACAGGATATTATAGAAAATTTATTCAACGATATGTAGACATAGCTAAACCATTAAGTTCTTTGTTGAAGAAAGACTCAAAGTTCATGTGGGGACCTGCACAACACCAAGCTTTTGACAAGTTGGAAGATAAACTTACGAATTCTTCAGTTTTAATATTTCCAGACTATCATAAAGAGTTCATTCTTTGTACTGATGCGTCTGACATAGGATTAGGAGAGATATTGATAAAAGAGAGAAATGGAACTTTGAAACCAATAGTTTGCACATCTAGACTTTATAACAATGCAGAGAGAAACTACTCTATAACAGAAAGAGAAACTTTAGCAGTGATATATTCATGAGAAAGTTTTAGATATGATACTGGTATATCCAATTAGAGTGTGGACTGATCATACAGCTATTCAGAATTTATTTAAGCATAAGAACCTTAGGAGCAGACTAGCAAGGTGATTTGCTATACTTTAATGCTATGGGGTTAGGTTTGAATATATTCCGGGTAGAAAGAATGTTGCAGCAGATGCACTTTCTAGAAACATTAGCCAACCAACGACTGGGTTGATCAATTTTGTCTGTAGTATAGATGAGCTAGTAACCTTAGATGAGGAAATGCTAGTGATGGAACAGAGGGATGATAAGACATGCGACTTATTAGCCCAGTATTTGATGAACCCAAGAGGAAATCCTCCAAAAATACTATAAGGGTATAAGATAGAGGAATAATATTTGACTAATGGAGTTTTGTATAGAAAAATAGTTGTAAGGGGGAAATATATTTCTAGAGGCCCAGTGAATCAGTTGGTAATACCACAAACTCTTGTACAAGAGGTATTGAAGTTGCTGTATAATAGTGATTGTAGTTCACATCCAGGAAAGGATAAAATCTATAGACAAGCACAACTTAAATACTTTTGGCCAGGAACGAAGAAAGATATATATGATTATATAGAAAAAAAAATTAAATATGCTAAGGTGAAAGGAAATACACCAAAACCTGCTCCTATGTTACCATACCCCATTCCGCAGAAACCTTGGGAAAGAGCTCACATAGATACATTGGAGTTACCTATGTGTGAGAATGGATATAAATATGTATTTGTTGCCATTGATTATTGTTCAAGATTTTGTATTTTACAACCCATTCCAAATAAGAAAGCTGAAACTATTGCTTCAGTAATCTATGATCAGATAATCTGTAATTTCACCACACCTAAGATCTTAGTTTCGGATAATGGAACTGAATTTAATAAAAAAAAAAATGGAAGAATCATGTAGATTATTTAAGATCCAGAAGATCAACATTTTAGTTAATCATCCTCAGAGCAATGGAGTTGTAGAGAGGTTAAATAAGAAAATGTCTTAGAGGTATGATAAGTCCTCATAGCATAACTTAGGATATTTGGATTCCTTGTATCAAATGTACTCTGAACAACCAAATTAACATAGCAACAGGTGAAACACCCCATTTTATTATTTTGGGGGATGACAAAATTCTTCCACATGAAATCTTGATTGCAGAGCAAAAACCTGTGTATAATATAGATGATTACATCTCAAATAGGATACATACATTTCAAGCTATACACCAAAGAGTGAGGGAACACATGCAGGAGTATACACAAGAGATGAAAAAGCAACAACACAAAATAGCACATAAAATAGAATTAAAAATAGGAGATTTAGTCATGGTCAAATTACATACACCCTATAATAAACTTTCACCGAGGTACTCAGGACCATATAGGGTAATTGATTTTCCAGGTGAAAATAAATACAAGATCTTACACTTAGAAACTAGGGAAGTATCAATTAATCACTTAGATGATATAAACAAGGTTAGGATACAATTTGATGAGGAGGATACATGTGACACGCAGTGTATTAGTTTTAAACAAACCCAAGCTATATAACAAGCTATATAAGTCGTTAGTTCATCCACATTTGGAATACGCTATTTCCGTATGGTCACCGAATCTCATTAAAGATATTGACAGATTGGAAAAAGTGCAACGGTGAGCCACAAAACTGATTCCAAATATCAAAAATAAATCATACGAAAATCGACTAAAACATATGAATCTGTTTTCCCTAAAAAAGCGTAGACTCAGAGGTGACTTGATACAGGTTTTTTAAGGTTCTAAAAGGAATTGACATCAAAAGTGACAAAATTTTCACACTAAATGAGAATCCGACAAGAAATAATGGTCTCAAAGCTGTCAGGAAATAGATCTAATTTGAAAGTGGATAGAAACAACTTCGCCAACCGTGTGGTTAATTAATGGAATAGACTTCCTGCACAGGCAGTGCAATGTAGTTCAGTTCGAAGTTTTAAGATTCGTTTAGATAAACATCTAAGCAAGATGCTGTAATGACTGCCATCTATTTTATATTACTTGTTTATTTTTGTTATTATTTGTCTGTCTATTATTATTTACTTGTTTTTCATTTATTATTAGTTATCTGTCAATTCATTATCATTTACTATTTACCTGTTTGTTTATTATTTAACGATACCTATGCATTTATTTATTTCATTTGTTATTATTTATATTATAATTGTTATTTATCTATTTTTATTTGTTTGTCATTATTATGATTTTTCCGCATCCGACATAGTTATGGACCAAAAGGTCTCCTGTCGGCATGCTCCACCTTTGTATAGGGAATGTGTTGATAATATCACACGGGAATTGAATATTAATCTTGAAATAATGAACGACAATACCCATCCTCTCAATGATAACTATGTGTTCTTAAGATCTGGAAAAAGAATGGGTTTGCCTTCATAGAAAACATCTAGATATAAAAATAAATTTGTACCAGTTAGCATTAAATTGTATGATTCTGTCCATGCAAAAAGGTAAAGTTATTGCTTCCATTGTGTTTTCGATTCTGATGCATGATAAATCCACAGCATGGTGTTTTTAAAATAGTGCAGTGTGTGTAGTTTTAATCTTGGACCTTACCCTGTCACAGATATTTTTATTGTGGGTTGTACTGTATGTGTGTTGTAACTGTAACTTTGAATGATCTGGATCCACAAAGAGTTTCAATTTGTGTTTCATTACAAATTGACTAAATAAAATATTTATTATTATTATTATTATTATTAAATGCAATGGGGGGACGGAGAAGGGGGGTCGCCGATTTAATGAAGCGGCCTTGCTGTGGATGTGCTGTGTCTTGCGACACTGCTTCTGACCCAGGGCAGTGGACAAGGTGCAGGGATGACCCGTCATTCAGGAGGTGCTAAGATAAGAGGGAGGGTGGAGGGGTGTGGAGTGTATTCAGGGATGGAATGGGTGGGAATGATTTTATGCCTTTTTCTTTTTGGCTACCCCCTTTGTAAGGGGGAAAAAGCCTTGGTATATGTATGTATGTATGTATTATTATTATTATTATTATTATTATTATTATTATTATTATTATTATTATTATTATTATTATTATTATTATTATTATTATTATTATTATTATTATTATTATTATTATTATTATTAATATTATTATTATTATTATTATTACTATTATTATTATTATTATTATTATTATTATTATTATTATTATTATTATTATTATTATTATTATTATTATTATTATTATTATTATTATTATTATTATTATTATTATTATTATCATTTCTACAGATAGTATTCATATTGTTGAAATGTATGATGCTTGATTGTGATGGGAGACCTGAACTATTGGGACCTTGGTGTCATATAGATGTGCTACCTGGAGCTTTGGTCAGACATGAAGACCTGGAAACTTGGACAGATATGAAGACTTGGAACCTTGCCAATACATAAGGACAATGCCAATAAGTATTGAACCATTTTCTTTTGTGAAGCATTGAAAATTCTTATGCAGTGTGTGTCCTAGACAAAAAGTGAAATAAGTGTGTGTGAAACAAATATGAAATTATGCAGAGACACTCTACAATGCTGTGTATATAACTTTAATAACATAGTGCACATCTCAACATCTTTGAAATTATGAAAACATTCCCCATTGAAATTTAATGTTGCTGATCTTAATCAAATCTCACAATCAGAAGGAGAAAGACATTGAATAATATTTGACATTTTTCTGATTTTGTTATTGGTAGTAGTAATTTTTTTTAATCTATTTTGACGTTGAATTTATATCTGTGTTACAAATTATTCTATTTTTGCCTTTTTGATGTTTCTGACAATTTTGTATTTTGGAAAGGTTACTTATTTCTTTGTTATGTGTGGTATATGTTTTGATGATATCATCCATTAAGGGATAATACTTTTAATATATTTGCCAGTTTGTGCAGAAATAGTTTTAAATGTTTAGCTTCTTCTGTATGATATTTTCCAAGTATATGTTTAGCGAGCCTTGTAAGAGGGTAGGAGAAAATGGTTGGTCGGGACAACCAATGGTAGCTGCCGAGCCCTGTAAGAGGCTGGTAGATAAGGTAGACAAGGTAGATAGAGGGGCAGGTGGCGAGAATTTCATTTTATGTGTAGGATGTTTGGAAAACATAAGCAGCGAAGGAGTTGCATAATCCCCTTCGCCGTCTAAAGTTTATAAACAATCGCTAGGAACAGATTTTAATGCTGATGTGACAATATGTAAACTAAGCCATTCCTGCATCGTTATCGAGATTGCTTGTGTAAGCAGTATTTCGACGTTGTAACAGTCTTTCTAATTGGAGAAGGGTGGAAAAGAACAAATTATTGGTACAATGGAGAAAAGTCACGCCCTTGGGAGAGGCACTTAACAGTAAAGATCATTGGATGAATAAAGTCGTGACGTTGGTTCAGAGGTGGCTTAGTGAGTGGATTGAGGATCCCAGAAGGGAGTCCCTTAGTGTAAATTGACAAGCCATGTGTAATATTATTCGGGAAGAGAAGAAGAAAATTATACCTCCGTTTAATCCATTCCATCGAGAAACAATACTTACTTTCTATAGAAAGATACGGTGAAAGACATGCTTACTTAAGAAAAGTGATGGAAAGAAATCAAAAGTGAAAGAAGAAATACAAAACCATAGAAGGGAACAGTAAACAGAATTAAACCAGTAATTACGGAGAGACGGGGATGAAACTGTGAAACCAAGTCACTTGTGCAATGCCTTAAAAAAAATAGAAAAAAATAAATAGAAAATAAAAAAATAAAATAAAACACAACCCAGCTCCAAGCTGCTGCACACTTCCCTCCCTTGTTCCAGCTGCCCCTTTTTTTGGGTTCCAGATGCAACTATTCCTTTTGATCCAGCCGCGTCCTCCTGGACCAGCTGATCTTTGATCCAGCTGTCTGTCCCAACGTGTGTCGGAGGAAGGAGGAGGAGAAGGAGGAGGAGGAGGAAGAGGAGAAGTAAGGAGGAGAAGGAGGAGGAGGAAGACGAGAAGAGAAAGAGGATGGAAACGAGGAGGAGGAAGAGGAGAAGAGAAGGAAGAGGGGGGACAAGGAGGAGGGAGAGGAAAAGAAGCGGAGAAGGAGGAGGAGGAAGAGAAAAGGAAGAATGGAGGAGGAGGAAGAGAAAAAGGAGAGGGAAGAAGGGAAGAGAAGGAGGAGGGGGACGAGGAGGAGGAACAGAAAAAGGAGAAGGGGGAGAAGAGAAGGAGGAAGGGGACGAGGAGGAGGAAGAGAAAAAGGGGGAGGAGGAGAAGAGAAGGAGGAGGTGGACGAGAAGGAGGAGGAGGAAAAGGAGAAGGAGTAGGACGAGGAGGGGGAGAAGGAAGAGAAAAAGGGGGAGGGGAGAAGGAGAAGGAGGAAGAGGAGAAAGAAGAGAAAAGGGAGGACGGGAGAAGGAACACAAAGGAACACAAAGGAAGAACAAACAACAACAGGCCTACTGGCCCTAACGAGGCTGTTTGTGTTTACTAAACTAAGCTACAGTTAAGAAAAGAGGGCAGAAGATAAATTAACACTACTGCTACCACTATCCTATCCAATTGCAATTAGATGCCAGGTTGTCAGATCTTTTATTGCAAGGGATAATATTTTATTTGTGGATTAGAGTCCAAGTATTTATCTAAGCGATTTTTTAATGTTGCTATTGTGTTACTTTCAACGACAGTGGAAGGTAACGAATTGCACATATTAACAACCCAGTTAAAGAAGAAGTGCTTACTTTCATTTGAAGAAAATCATTTACCAATTACTTTAAAATCGTGACGTCTTCTTGTATTTAATTGGTCTAATAAGAAGTAATCTTCGACATCGATGTTGTCAAAGCCTTTGAACATTTTAAAAACCTCAATTAAATCTCCTCGCGTTCTTCTTTTTGAAAGTGAGAGTAAGTTTATACTTTTAAGTCTTTCTTCATAAGGCAGATTTCTCAGCCTTGATATCATTTTAGTCATTCTCCGTTGCACTCTTTCTAGTTTACCAATATCTTTCTGGTAGTATGGGGAGTAGGAGAAGGAGGACGAGGAGAAGGACGAGGAGGAGGACGAGGAGGAGGACGAGGAGGAGGAAGAGAAAAAGGAGGAGGGGAGAATGAGGAGGAACATGACAAGGATGAGGAAGAGAAAAAAGGGGGAGGGGAGAAGTAGGATGGGAACGAGGAATAGGAAAAGAAAAAGGAAGAGGGGAGAATAAGAAGGAGGAGGAAGAGAATAATGAGGAGACAAGGAGGAAAGAAAAAGGAGGAGGGAAGAATGAGAAAGACGATGAGGAGGAAGAATAAATGAGGAGGGAAGAAATAGAAAGAGAAGAAGGAGGAGGAGAGAATAAGGCGGAGGAAGACAATGAGTGAAGTAGATGATAAAGAGGAAAAAGACGATTATCAATAAAAGGGGACTAAGAAGAGGTAGGAAGAGAAAGAAGAGGATTAGGAGGAGGACTGTAAATCGTTGGCATTAACCAGCGCTTCTATTCTTGGGAAGAGCCCTAGAAGGGTTTCAGGATGGCAGAAGGAAGTAAGGATATCAGAAGCAAGAAATAGTCTCACCGTTCTTCTTTGTGTGGGGATTGGTCCCCAAGAAGTGAGAAAAGGAGGAGGAGGAGCAAGGTTCCGTCAGGAGGATGAGCAGGAGGAGGAGGAGGAGGAGGAGGAAAAAGAAAAGGATGCATAGATTAAAAGGAGGAAGAGGGAGATTAGTATATGGAAGATTTAAGTTAGTTTAATTTAGGTTATGTTTAGTTAGAATAGATTAAAATATTAAACAGGTGGTGTTCAGATTAGGGTTAGGTTAAGTAATGCTAGTTTAAGTTATCAGAATCTTGGTTCTGTCACTAGTTATGTTCATGTAAACATATGAAGAATCCTCCCCTCCCCACTTTCCCTCAGACTCGTTTATATAAAGAATTGACCCTCCCACACCAGTCTCGGGGAGAGGGGGCAATGCATAAACCAATAAATAAACAGATAAATGAATAAATAAACAAAGAAATATTTATGAAATAGATATGTAAATAGACAAATAGATAAAGAAGTTCCCGATACTACCACCATTTCTATAACACAGTTTTTCTTTCTTGGCGACAAAACTGATAGTATGACCAGACTTGTGGTGTCCCTATCTCACCCACATGAGCGTCTACGCAATATTTTGACTTATAGTATCATTGTGGTAGCATGTGGGTGGACAAGGAATTTATATGTTATGTAGAAATAGCTGGTATTTGGCATCATATTACTATTGTGTAGGTTAAGTCCTTTTTGCGCCTGTACTACAGGCATTTGTATCCTTATGAAAGTATAATTTCGGCCCTGACGGGCTATGTTTCTGTGCGGCTGTCTTCCTCGCTGCTTTTGGGTACACATCAGTGTTTATAAACAGCCAAGGCCAGTCCTGCTCTGAACTTGTAACCCAGCGGTGCGCATCCCAAGGCCCACACGGACAACTTCTGCGGTCAGGTTTCCTAGGAGCCTGACCGCCCGACCTAGCCTAGGCCAACACTCGCACTAACCAAATAAACCCAACAAACCCACTTGAGCATCATTCACTCCCTCGGCACCATAGCCCAAGAAACGTTTTCGTAATGTTACAAGACTCATATCGAG
>NC_134781.1:31396864-31404364 GCF_046742065.1 Oratosquilla oratoria | reverse complement strand
AATAAATCCATATGTGATGACAGTGGGATAACAGAGGTACTCTAAAGGAGAGTTTAAGAAAACAGAAGTAGGACATAGACAGAAAGTTAGAAGTCCATCCAGGGACTATTAGAATTACATGTTTTAATTGTAATACTTGGGGACACAAAGCACAAAACTGTTATTATGGAATTATTTGTAGAAATTGCAAATATGAGGGTCATGATGAGTATCAGTGTAGAAACCCACCTTTCTGTATGTATCACCAAAGAATAGGCCCATGAATGTAGAAATTTTCGTATGCATCAGGAAACAAGAGGAAAAACCCCAGACACAGAATAAACCAATATTCTAGAACTCCCCATATATATATACAAATAGACAGATTTGTATTAAGTATAAGAGTGATAGAAAGGTGAAAGAAAACTCCATCAAAAATAGTCATAAACTGACAATTACAATTGGAAGGACTTCTGTAGGATCTCTCATTGCTGGTATAGTGTTCAATAAGCCTATTCAAATATTTATTGATACAGGATCTGTAGTTAATGTAATTACCAGTAAAGTTTTAAACAAGTTGAAACCAGGACTGAAAATCTAGGAACCAATTCATTACTCAATGCAAGGAGTAACTGGAAATCAGTTAAAAACATTAGGTGAGGTTGAGCTAGAAGTTATCTTATATACAAATGAACATTTGAATATTCCAGTAATAGTTGCAGAAGAATCTGTTTCTCCAGGAGATTTATTGATAGGATTTGCAACTATGAGAAAAGAGAACATGGTCATATGCCCTGCTGACTTAGGGATCTTAGTGAAATCACAATTAATCTCATTTTTAAATCAACCAAACTTAAGACCGGTGACAGAAATCAATGAATCCTTAGACATAGATAAGAAAGATAACATTTTTACTTTAGATAACGAGGCCGAGTGGTCCAGGCCAACAGAAAATAAAGCCACATATAGTGAACCCAACTCAGATGTTCAAGAAATCCCAGAAATTACTAATACATCATCTACAAATGAAACCTTGCAAATTGTGGATGGTGGCGTAATAAAGTCGACATTATTACACTCCAGAGCAATAAACAGGGCAGTAGTGCAGTTGAAAGGAATCACTGTAGACTCTGAAATTTTAGCCATCCCAAAATCAGTTAAATTAAAAGGTTTAAAATTGGTCTCAGGGATTCATAAGTCAAATAAGAACATAGTAGAAATATTAATGATTAATACTTTGAATAATGATATAGTTTTAAACAAATAGGATGTTTTCAGGTGTGTACAAAACCCATCAAGATTTTAAATGAGAGTACTGAGGAGGTGGAATTATCAATTAAATCAATCTGTTCAGTTCAGGAAGAAATAGAGTTAGAAAAGAAATACAAGAATCAGTTAGAACCTACTAATTGCCCTGAGTTGAATGAAAGTTTAGTTGCTTTGCTTGTGAAGCACAATAAATCAATTGCTTTACCGGGGGGACGCCTTAGGCAAAGCAACTGTTTTAAAACATCAAATTAAATTAAAACCAGGTACACAGCCTATTTACATACCCGCCTACAGAGTTCCTCACTCTAAATTAGCAATAGTAGATAAACTGATCACTGAAATGTTATCGCAGGATATTATTGAACATAATAAAAGTGAGTGGAACTTTCCTTTGATTTTGGTCCCAAAATCAGATGGTACTATGCACCCAGTTATTGATTATAGGGAACTGAATAAACACACCATACGTGACCGATTACCATTACCAGTAATAGGGGACATTCTTAGAAGTTTGGGAACTGAAAATAGATATTTTAGCACTATAGATGCTTTTTGGCAAATAGAGTTGCATGAAGGCTCACGACAGTTCACAACATTTTCTACTCCAACGGGACACTATGAGTTCAAACGAATGTCATTTGGATTATGTAGTAGTCCATTAACTTACATGAGATTAATGAATACAATTCTAGATGGGTTGTTAGGAAACACTGCCAGTGTTTTTCTAGATGACATTTTAATATTTTCCCAGACAGCGGTTGAACACTTTAAGAAATTAGTTTTTATATTCTCAAGGCTAGTTGAAGCAGGATTGAAAGTGAAACTTGAAAAATGTAAGTTCTTGCAGGACAGTGTTATTTATTTGGGACATAAGATAGACAGACATGGACTTAGTACAGTGAATTCAAAGGTTGAAGCAGTAAAGAATTTTCCAGTTCCAAACAATGTAGAAAAAGTAAGAAGTTTCTTGGGATTGACAGGATATTATAGAAAATTTATTCAACGATATGCTGACATTGCTAACCCATCAAGTTCTTTGTTGAGGAAGGACTCCAAGTTCATGTGGGGACCTGCACAACAACAAGCTTTTGACAAGTTGAAAGATAAACTCACGAGTTCTCCAATTTTAATATTTTCAGACTATGATAGAGAATTCATTCTTTGCACTGATGCATCTGACATAGGATTAGGAGGAATACTTATGCAAGAGAGAAATGGAACTTTGAAACCAATAGCTTACACTTCAAAACTTCGTAATGCAGAGAGAAACTACTCTATAACAGAAAGAGAAACATTAGCAGTGATATATTCATTAGAAAGTTTTAGAGATATGATACAGGTATATCCAAGCAGAGTATGGACTGATCATTCAGCTATTCAGAACTTATCTAAACATAAGAATCTTAGGGGCAGACTCGCTAAATGGTTTGCGGTACTTCAGTGTTATGAAGTTAAATTTGAATATATTCCGGGTAGAAAGAATGGTGCGGGAGATGCACTTTCTAGAAACATTAGCCAACCAATGACAGGGTTGATTAATTTTGATTGCAGTATAGAAGAGTTAGTAACTTAAGATGAGGAAATGCTAATAAGAGAACAGAGGGATGATAAGATATATATATATATATATATATATATATATATATATATATATACATATATATACATATATATATATATATATATATATATATATATATATATATATATCACGTGAAAACCACTGTTGGAGCAAAATAGACTGGAGACTGGGAATCTATATATTTCGATTGCAAACTGCAATCCTTTTCAATAGATGCAATCGAAATATATAGATTCCCTGTCTCCAGTCTTTTTTGCTCCAACAGTGGTTTTCACGTGATTGACAAATGTGGGATTACATTTTTCACCTGTAATATATATATAATATATACTGTATATGTATATATATATATATATATATAGAGAGAGAGAGAGAGAGAGAGAGAGAGAGAGAGAGAGAGAGAGAGAGAGAGAGAGAGAGAGAGAGAGAGAGAGAGAGAGAGGGAGGGAGAGAGAGGGAGAGGGAGAGAGAGAGAGAGAGAGAGAGAGAGAGAGAGAGAGAGAGAGAGAGAGAGAGAGAGAGAGAGAGAGAGAGAGAGAGAGAGAGAGAGAGAGAGAGAGAATAAAGCTGTTAAAACAAAAGAAAGAAAAATCAGAGAGAAAAAGAGAGTAAAGTACATAAGACAAAGAGAGAAAAAGAGAGCGAGAACTTTACATATCTCAACACGAATCAAACCTCGTGGCGACGGATCTGATAAAATCATTTGGCGCCTGCCAGAATAAAACTTATAATGTGTTTCTTGCAACGAAAAGGTCAAGAGTGCGAACTTTATACATTTTATCATGCGTGACGCCAGGCGATTTAATTCAGTTTTGAGATGTCCCAGAGTGAAGATCTCCTTGTGACAAAATTTAACTAATCTCCTTTCAAACGTTAATCGCCTTTCTAATCCTCCTCCCCACTCTCTCTCTCTCTCTCTCTCTCTCTCTCTCTCTCTCTCTCTCTCTCTCTCTCTCTCTCTCTCTCTCTCTCTCTCTCTCTCTCTCTCTCTCTCTCTATCTCTCTCTCTCTCTCTCTCTCTCTCTCTCTCTCTCTCTCTCTCTCTCTCTCTCTCTCTCTCTCTCTCTCTCTCTCTCTCTCTCTCTCCATCTCTCTCCTCTCCACCCCATTGCCTTCACTTCCAGCCTCCATCACTCCCATATCCACTCCCTACGCTTTCCCCCACCTTCATCCCCCCATTCACTCTCCCTTCTCCCTACTCTCCCTCTTTCACACACACCCTCCCATTTCTCTCTCCTCTTTCTTTCTTTCTTCTCCCCTTCCTTTCAGTTCCTCCCCCACTTCCCCCGTCCCCCCCCCGAAGAAAAATCATCGTACTCATCTTCCCACATTCCTCCCCTCACTCCACCTTCCCCTCTCGCTCCCTCTTCCCCTCTCCCACTCCTCGTCACTTCACCCCCCTCCCCTTCCCCCTACCCTCTCATCCCTTCACTCCCCATCCCCCCTTACCCCCCCCCCCCCCATCTGGTGGTTCGTAGTTTTAACTCATTCTTCAGCGCCGCTGTCTCAGCAGTTGGGGCTGTCCCGCGCCCTGCTGACGTCATCTCGCCTCCTCTTTGCCTCCTCCCCCATCCTTCTCCTCCAACTCATCCTCCTCGTCGTTTCGTTCCCTTTCCCTCTTCGTCTTCTTTATCTTCCTCCTTCTCCTCCTCCTCCTCCTCTTCCTTTTCCTCCTTCTTGTGTCCTCTTCTCCAATCCTCTATTTCCTTTTCTTTCTCCTCCTCCTCCTCTTCCTCTTATTCTTCCTTTTCCTCCTTCTCCTCCTATCCTCTACTTCTGTCTCCTCTTCCTCCTCCTCATCATCTTCCTCCTTCTATTTCTCTTCCTTCTCCTCTTCCTTCTCTTGCTACCCTTCCTCTTAATCCTCTTCCTAATCCTCTTACTCATCTTCCTCCTTCTCTCGCCCCCCTTCCCCTCCACCTTCTCTTGCCACTTCTTCCCCTCCTCCTCCTCCTCCTCCTCCTCCTCCTCCTCCTCCTCCTCCTCCTCCTCCTCCTCCTCCAACTTCCTATCTCGTCAACATCGCCGCCCCCATACTTCTTCTCTCCCTCCTCCCTTTCTCTCCCTTTCTCTCCCACTCCTCCCTTTCTCTTATTATTCGTTTATTCCATCCACCTCTCCCTTCTTCCTCTTTTTTATTCTCTTCTCTCCCCTCTCTCCTCTCCTTCCCTCCTACCTCCTTCCTCTTCTTTTCTTTCTTCTCTCCCCTCTCTTTTCCCCTTCTCTCCTCCCTCCTCTCTCTTCTCTCCTTCCTCCTTTCCCATTTCCTCCTCTTCCTCCTCCTTTTTCCTCTTTCTCCTCTCTCCTCCACACATGTACACATATTACCATGTATGTATGAAATACTTATCAAATCGACTTTATATGTACTGTATGTATGTTCGTGCGCGCGCACACACACACACACACACACACATATATATATATAAACTATATTGTACACACATGTACACATGTTATCATGTATGTATGATCTGAATGGATGAAATTTACTGGTCGAAGGGTGGACGGATGATAGGATGAATGAGTGGAGGCGAAGAGAGGTGGAGGCGTGGAAGGTGGGAGAGTTGACGGAGGGGAAGGATGGAGAGATGAGGAAAATGGAGGTGTGGAGGGATAGAGGGTGGACGGGAGGAAATGTGGAAGACAGAGAGATGGAGTGGGGGCAGTGGAAAGATGGAGGTATGGAGGGAATGGAGAGAATGGAGTGGAATCCGGAAGAGGAGATCGATGGCGGTGAAGAAAACAAATGACTCAGAAGCGATAGGGCAGGAGGAGGAGGAGGAGGAGGAGGAAGAGGAGAAGGAGGAAGAGGAGGAGGAGGAGGAAGAGGAGAAGAGGAAGAGGAGGAGGAGGAGGAAGAGGAGAAGGAGGAGGAGGAGGAGGAAGAGGAGAAGGAGGAAGAGGAGGAGGAAGAGGAGGAGAAGGACGAGGAGGGGGAAGATGAGGAGGAGGAGGAGAAGCACGAGGAAGATGAAGAAGAGGAGGAGAAGGAAGAGGAGGAGAAGGAGGAGGGGGAAGATAAGGAGGACGAGGAGAAAGAGTAGGAGAAGGAGGAGGGGAAAAAAGAGGAGGAGAAGGACAAGGATGGGGAAGAAAAGGAGGAGAAGGACGAAGAGTAGGAGAAGGACGAGGAGGGGGAAGAAGAGAAGGAGGAAGAAGAGGAGGAGAAGAACGAGAAAGGTGAAGAAGAGGAGGAGGAGGAGGAGGAAGAAGAGGGTGAGGAGAAGGACAAGGAGGGTGAAGAAAAAGAGGAAGAGGAAGAGGTGGAGAAGGACGAAGAGGGGGAAGAGGAGGAGGAGGAGGAGGAGGAGGAGGAGGAGGACACCTTGGCAAAAGGACTCTAGGGATAGGGTTAGTGAGATGTGGAGTTTTTTGGGGATTTGGAGGTTTTGGAGGACTTTGAGGTTTGAGGGGTTGGGGTATGAGAGATTAGGGACTTGGAGGTGTCAGGTTTTGTAGGTATGGAGTTTCTGAGGTCCTGATATTTGGAAGTCTGAGTGTTTGGAGGAACGAAGGGTATGAGACTAAAAAAAATTGAGGTTTTGTAGTCTAGAGATATGGCGTTTTGGAGGTCTAAGAATTGGAGGTTTGAGGGCTTTAGGGTAGTTTGGAGAGTTGGAGTGTCGAAGACAGAGAGAGATAGAGAGAGAAAGAGAGAGAGAGAGAGAGAGAGAGAGAGAGAGAGAGAGAGAGAGAGAGAGAGAGAGAGAGGGGGGGGGAATGAGTGATAAGAGGTGCCTCTAGAAGGGGAAGAGAGAATGGAAGAGAGAGAAGAGAGGGAGAGAGTGTAGGAGAGGAAGCTTTCGGAGTAAATATAGCATAATTTATTTATTTTATTTAGGATAAAAACAAACAATTTTGTGCCCATGAAAATGGGCGGCCCCTTAGCTGAAAAGACATAATATTGATCGGGACCCAGTCAAATAGCCTGTTCCTATTCAGAATGAAATCATTAAAGGTCGCCAATGATTAAGTTTGTTATGGTTAGAATTCCACGAGGTGGAGCTCAGCTGTGATTCATCACGGTATTGAATCACGGGCTGGACTCGTCATCGACAGCTATTGCCCTTCCGGACGAGAGCTCAGAGTTGAAATAGAGCTGAGGACCCAAAATAGAGAATAAATTCTGCTCATGAATACCACAGCATCACATCACCCTCCTACCACAACACCACATATTGCAACCACCACCTCCACATTATTCTGCTACGCTTCCTACCACAATACCATCACCACAAGGTCCTACCACACCATCCTACCACACTACCACAGTCGTTCGTTTCCCCTTCCTGCTGACTACCACAAAATGTTTTCCGTCTGTCTGTCTGTCTGTCTGTCTGTGTCTATTGTCTCTCATCCTGCTTCTCTGTCTCCTTTTTGGTCTAAATGTGTCTGTTATTTGGTCTCTGTCTATCTATATGTCTCTCTCCATCTCTATGTTTTTTGGTTTGTCTGTCTTTTTTTTTTTTTTCTAACTGTCTGTGTTCTGGTCTGTCTGTCTGTCTGTCTACCTGTCTGTGCTTTTTGGTATGTCTATTTCTTTTTTGGTCTGCCTGTCTTTCAGTCTGTCTGCCAGTCTGTCTGTGTGTTCGTCCGTCTATCAGTATAGCTACCTATTTACCATTTTTATATAGATTTTCTCTGACTATCTGGCTTTCTGTGTGTAT
>NC_134781.1:31386864-31389364 GCF_046742065.1 Oratosquilla oratoria | reverse complement strand
AAGAAGAAGAAAAGAAGAAAAAGAAAAAGAAGACTAGGAAAAAAAAAACAAGAAAAGTAGAGGAAGACAAATGGAACACAATAAAAGGGAGGAAGCAACGAGAAAGGAGACGAAGAGGAGGAAGCGCAAGAAGAAGAAATATAAAAAGGAAAAGAAATGGATTAGAATAAGAAAAAATAAGAAGAAAAAAGAAGAAGAAGAAGAAGAAGAAGAAGAAGAAGAAGAAGAAGAAGAAGAAGAAGAAGAAGAAGAAGAAGAAGAACTGAGAGGCTATGAAAAGAAAGAGAGAGGAAACGGAGGAGGGGAAGTGAGAGAGGAATAGGACGAGAAGAAAGGAGGGAGATCCAATGGCGAAGGAGGAGACGGACTTCAGTGAAGAGGAGGAGGAGGTGGAGAAGAGGAAGGAAGAAGAGGGAGAAGGAAGAGAGAAATGTAAGGGAGAGTCTGCACAGTAATGATGTTTGGGAGAAAGATGGGGAACAAGAAGATGTGGGGGGTGGGGAGAAAAAGGAAGAGACCTAAAATCTGAGACTATGTGGAGAGGGTGGGGAAGGGGGACTGTGAGTGGGGAGGAAGAGGAGGGGGAGGCTAAAAGAGCGAGAGACTGTTATAAAGAAATTGGGGGAGAGAGTTGGGGGCAAAAGACAATGGTCTTGGAAAAAGTTGATGGGGGGAGAGTGGGGTGGGATACTTCGGCCTAGGGGGGAGGGGGTAAGAAGGGTTGAGGAGATGGGGGAAGAGACACTGGGGGGGACTGTGGGATATGGGGGGGCAGGTGTGGGGGAATGTTGAGGGAGGGACGTTTTCTTTGTCTTAGAATGCAAGACAAGCATTCTCCTGCTAATCGAACCTCCCCCCTCGGCTCTCCCCCCTCGCCTCTTCCCCCCTCGCCTCCCCCCCACTGTCATCCCCTCACTCCCCCATGTCCCTTCGTTCTATTCTCCCTGTCTCTTCCCCCCCCCTCCCCTGTTCCTCCCGTTTCCCTTCTCCACCCCCTCCCACCGTGGGTGGATTGTGTGTGTGGGGGGGGGGGGGATCAAAACATGGTGAGGAGAAAATTAATAAGCTTATGAAGGGGTAGGGGGAGATTAGAGAGGTGGGGGAGGGGATGGTTTGGGGGATGAGGGGGGAGAAGGATGGGAGAGGAATGGGGAGAAGGATAGGGGGACGGGGCTTACGTACTTTTTGTCCTCAACCCCACAAGCCCTACATTAAGAGAACATAAGAATGGGGGGAGACTACAAGAGACCATAAGGCCCACACTAGGCAGTTCCATGTCCCTTACCACCTATCATTCCTATCCATAAAGTTGTCTCATTTTCTCTTAAAACAACCAATTGTTGCAGCGCTCACTACATCGTTGCTAAGTCTATTCCATTCGTTAACCATTCTATTTGTAAACCCGTTCTTGCCTGTTTTCTTCTTAAACCTAAGTTTGTCCAATCTAAAAGTGTCTTGGGTTTACAGTTAAGGTGGCAGCATGCTAGGCATTTCTCGCTAGCATGCTACCTGCTTTTGCTACCTCGTTTGAGTAGGAACGACTTCAGTTGCGATCTTTTGTTTTTGTTTTCAGATTTCCAAAAGTCAAATGACTTTTGCGTTATATAGTGAGAAGCTGAATGACGAATTAAGAGAAGTTAAACCTAAAATGTGAATGCTAGAAGTCGTTTCTACTCAAACGAAATAGCAAAAGAAAGTAATATGTTAGCCTAGTGTGCCGCCTCTTGTAGTCTAAATTTGCAACTACAATATATGGTGGCAGCGATGGGATATGAACCCATGCCTGCCGTTGAATTAACCCATTCAACTCCGATGACAAGATGTCTTGTCATTTGGTCAAATAAAACAAAAAATCATAAAACACCAAAATGTTTGATCAAACACCAGAAAAATATGACATCAGTCCTCGCTCCGCTGCGAGCGAAGCGAGGACTGACGTCATATTTTTCTGGTGTTTGATCAAACATTTTGGTGTTTTATGATTTTTTGTTTTATTTGACCAAATGACAAGACATCTTGTCATCGGAGTTGAATGGGTTAAGGAAGTTTATACCCAAGCGGGTCATACACTGCTCACGCACAGACCTACAGAAGGGATTGAAGTTTCATTTTCACCAATATTGTAGTCGCAAATTTAGACTACAACACTCTAATAATTAAAATCAATTGCCGGCAGATAGAATAAACATGCTGACGTTAGCGTTATCACTATCATATCGTTATCATTATCATTATCTGAAATAAGTATGAGTGATACCAGTAATAATGGTGCTAATAGTAATAGTATTAATTAGTATCATCTTTATCATTATCATTATTTTCATCAATATCTGAAATACGTTTACGTGATACCATTAGTAATAGTATTAATAGTAATAGTAATATAATCATTAACTTTATAATTATATTGAAATACAGCATAGTACGTAATTCCAATAGTACTAATAGTAATAGTATACTATTCCTATTTACCTCCAATCCCCTTCGTAATAGTTGGCAC
>NC_134781.1:31291864-31381864 GCF_046742065.1 Oratosquilla oratoria | reverse complement strand
TGTGTGTGTGTGTGTGTAAGTGTGTGTGTGTGTGTGTGTGTGTGTGTGTGTGTGTGTGTGTGTGTGTGTGTGTGTGTGTGTGTGTGTGTGTGTGTGTGTGTGTGTGTGTGTGTGTGTGTGTGTGTATGTTTGTGTGTGAGTAGATGTACCTTGCCAGATAGATAAACAACTAAATAGATAGGTAGATAAGTGGATAGATCAAACCTATAGTATCAGTGCGGTCCTTGGAGGATTGGTTTCAGCCTCACCTCGCGCGACAAGGGCCTGGGTTCGAGTCATCAACTGCCGGTGACTGTCACGTGCCTTGGCTCTTCCTTCTTATATCTGCCGCCAGACGATTTTATTCAGCTCTCTAAACTAATGAGTCTCCTAACTCGTAATTGCACTTGGATTAAGCCACTAATTTGACTTAACTAATGTATTCAACCAAAAATCCTTTGGTTATTTAGGAAGACCTGCCTTGCCTCTCACGCTTTTTGGCTCTTCTTGTCCCCAAGTAGGCGGGTACTGTTCTGTCACAACATAAATATCACGTCTATAGTGTTTGAGTTCTGCCTGGCATCGCTTACACTCGTCGTGGACGCCAATGCTGACCTTAGCAATTTTTCCCCAGGATCAGCTAATGTCTCGACGCTGGCAGACGTACAGTGCAAAATAAAAATTTGAGTCTTTATGCCTCTGTTTTTAATCAATCGGATTTTAAATTTTATTTTTATATTTCTAAGATTATTATTAACTTTAAGTATTAGTATTTCTGCATTTGATGAGTTTTGTGGTAATTCATCCAAATTAATGTCAAGATTATTTTGAGTGTACGTTTCTTGTCCCTTTAGACCGGCAGCGAGGGATCACTGGTGCGGTGAGTTTGGGAGGGCAGAGTTGGAAATACTTTTGTAGAAGAAGGATACACCTACTTCTCGTTCTTCGAGAGGGATTACAACAAGACTTGAGCTAGTGACAGAAAAACACCACAGTTTAGAATTCATTGAATGCTGACGATGCTTTCTTGAGTTTTTGAAGAAATATATATATATAGATCAATCAGGTGTACTTTGACGTTACTTGAGAAATAGATTTGTTTGAAGTGAATTGAATATGCGACCGCGGCCCTGTCGCTAACCAGGGGCCGGTAGCCTTCGTCAGCGCTCTCTACCGGAGGTTCAGGTCGTCGTCAGCGACTTCTACAGGAGGTTGCAGGTCCTCGCCATGTGGGAGGGACAGCCCCAGGAAACCAAAGGAACTACCTTCGCCCTAACGGGGCTGATGACCCCGCCCCCCGTGCAGCCCCCAAGGTGGCTGTCCACCGACCTGGCGGCGGCGTTGGTGCTACCCCCACTAGGTCCTCCTCATGACCTGACGTCGCACTCGACTCATCATGACATCTCCCTCTCCACCTTGGTCGCGTCCTCCAACCTCGCGAGCCTCTCCACGGGCGCCCTGGGACTCAACCGCCTCACGTCGCCCCCAACAGGAGGCCCCGCGGCGAAAGCGGCGGCAGCGGCGGCGGTCGCGGCTGCGGCGGCAGAAGCCCTCGGAACGGCAGACTGCGCCGGGTATAGCCTCGCACTACCTGTAGGAGTTGTCACCGGAGGAACTGCTCCCGGTTCAGGTTTGGAGGGCGGCTGTGGGGGTACTGGAGGCGGTGGGGGCAGCGGCGGTGCTGTGGGCTGTGGGACCAAAGCCACCGGGAGGTATAAATTGATTGATGTCCACAGCATGGCCCGGTTCATTCAGAGGGCCACACGCTGCGGGCAGTGCACCAATCTGGGTACCCTATACATCACGGGTACCGTAAACCCCGTTCTCGGGATCGTTACTAAGCTCCATATCCGGTGCGAACTGTGCAAGTACATCGAGAGTGAGGTCCTGTACAAACCCCCGACTTCGGCGTCGCCTCCTGCGTGCACGTCTTCCTCCTCCTCCTCCTCCTCTTCCTCTTCCTCTTCCTCTTCCTCTTCCTCTTCCTCTTCTTCGTCCTCCAATATCGCTGCATCATGTTCTCCAAAATCTCCTTCTTGTTCCTCCTCCTCCTCCTCTTCCTCCTCTTCCTCCTCGTCCTCCTCTTCCTCCTCGTCTTGCTCCTCCTCCGCCACCGCCTCCGCCACCTCATCCATTTCAAGTCCTCAGGACCTGAGTACCAAGTCCTTGAGTATCAAGTCACCTTCAGTGAAGAGTGAAGTCACCCTCGACGAGCCGAAGATCAAGGTCGAGGTTGACCTTGACGACTACGGGAAGATGACGCTCTTCTCGATGTCACCCCCGACTACCTCCATCAGTAGCGGGAGTTGTAGCACAACCACCACAACCACAACAACCACCAAATTAGGTTCCCCCAATATCACACATTCTCAACTTCTTCCTCCACCACCTACTCCTCCTCCAATACTCCAAAGCCCCATCGACATCAAGATGGAGCCTGAGGAGGAGAGCCTCCTGGAGCGGGACGACGGAGGGAATCTGTGCACGGAGGAGGGAGCAGCTGCCTCGAGTATGATCACAGCCCTCAGAGCGCTTCTCCGCACGAAGACGGAGGATGTCGAGGGCGAGACTCCTGGAGGAGGAGGAGGAGGAGGAGGAGGAATCAAGACCCCCGAGGCGGCGGCGAATAAGCCCACCACCGCCTCCCCGACCTCGACCACATCTCCACAAGGCGTAGACCTCTCCTCCTCCAATCCTCCGAGCGCCCTTCCTCCAGCACCTCAGACTTCGCCCACGTCGCCGACGTCCACAGAGGCGTTCTCCTCTTCCCTAGCCTCCTGCGGGATGGACAAGCAGCTGTGGCTCGTCCAGCAGCTCCGCCATCTGGCCTCCTGCTGCGACACCCTCGTCAAGAACAGCAACCTGAAGCTCGGCCTCAAGGACGCTGACGTATGGGACAAGAACAACCCCACGGGCCTCGCCTCCGAGCACCTCTCCGGGAGCTACATCAGCAGACTGACGAAGATTCGGAAGAACACAGTTCACCAAACTTCGCCGTCATCCCCGTCAGAGAGTCCCTGTGACAGAGCCTCCTCTCTCCCATCGACCTCACCCTCCCTAGTGTCCTCCTCCACCATTTCCTCCTCCTCGTCCTCCACCCTCCTGCCCTCCGTCGTTCCGATACTTCGCCCAAACAGCAAAGCGACGATTGAGTGGCGCCCACAGAGCTCCTCGCAGTTCGATCCAGGTACGTCTTTTCCTTCATTCGTTTTCACAAGAACTTTCCGTCGGTGCCCACAGGTCGCCCTGTAACTTGGGTCCCCAGTTACTCTTTCAGACTCAGAGCAAGGGCGGTCCGTCCTCATAGAGGCCGGGGTAGGATCTTTCTTGAGCGTTTAAAATTGAAGGAAATAGGCAAGAACTAGTTTACTAAAAGAGTGTTTAACGAATAGAATAGACTTAGTAGCCATGTAGTAAGCGTTGAAACTATTGGCTATTTTAAATGAATTTTGGATAGCTGTATGGATAGAGACAATAGGTATTAATAAACATGTAACTTCCTAGTGTAGGTCTTGTGGTCTCTAGCCGTCTTATGTTCTTATATTCTTCGGGGAGTTCGGAGTGTAGAGGGGAGGGAGGGGAGGGGAGGGGGAATATATATATATATATATATATATATATATATATATATATATATATATTTATTATATATATATATATATATATCTATTTATTTATTTATTCATTTATTTATTTATTCATTTATTTTATTTATTATTATTTTTTTTTTTTCTTAAATATGGGAGTGAAGTATCACTCCCACGGGCTTTGTTTGAGCCCGTGCGGTGGTGTTTGAGAGACACGGGTATTCACACCACGAAATGGCAACATGAGACAAAATAACTCTGAACAGTTCCCTCTTTAACCGAGTCAGTTAACCGCTTAACCATAACCGACACTCGTCCCCGGTACTTGGAAAACAGGAACGATGTGTGACGTTTCTGTAACGTCACTTGGATGACGTGCTTATGATATGACGTATGTATGACGTCATGGATTGTATGCGACCCCATAAAAACGTTATAATAAAAAATTGTGAATGTGAATCTTAGGATCAACTAATTTACCTGTAGAATTACGTAGTTTATTGACATTCCTTATTACCTGTACAAGTTCTACAAATAATTAATTTACTTTCACCTTAACCGACGCCTCGTTCCATTTTGCAATAAAATTACACAAAAGAATATAACGAAAAAGACACAAAATTGGAAATTATATTTCTTTTCACTTGGGAGAAGAATTAAAATGTGAATATTTTTTATGGTCCAAGACGACTAAAATGGATTAGATCTAAACGACGAAAATTTAATTTATCTTGTTTCAGAAATCATACCAAATTTTAATTCGAAGGTACATCATTAGTAGTCATTAACTCTAAAAACTCACGCACACACACACACACACAAATACAACTAGGTAAATACAACTAGGTACAACTAGGTAAATACACACACACGCACACACACACACACACACACACACACACAGAGTGGTAGATGTATGGAACACATTGGATGAAAAAACAGTGTGCGCAAAAACAATACAAGAATTTATGAGCAAACTGGATATGGAGAGATACAGAGACGGGACATTACGAGTTTAGCTCCCCTTTTCCATAAGATACACGATAAATACAACTAGGTATATATATATATATATATATATATATATATATATATATATATATATATATATATATATATATTTATATATATTATATATATAGTATATATATACATATTATATACATATATATATACACATATATACAGTATATATATAATATATGTATATATATATATGTATACATATATATATATATATATATATATATATATATATATATATGTTGAGGAATGGACGACAAAATGAGTGGTAGGGTGGTGAGATAAACACCGAGAACCGTTGAAGTTTTATTAACTGACGTTTCGCTCTTAACAGAGCTTCTTCAGAGTGTATATATACATATATATATATATATATATATATATATATATATATATATATATATATATATATATATATGAGAGACTGGGTGGAGGAAGAATAAGCGAAGATGGGCTGGAACTTTTTATTGCTTATACGTTTCGACCGACTCGGTCTTCTTCAGTAAGCTGTCTACAAACAGTTGGACCACATATTTATACATCCGAGGATGGGAACAAGGACAGGTCACCCCGCCGGCTGTCTGGGGTTTCCCTTTCCTGTATCATGCATACGTTTCCCAATTGTATTTATAATTAATCTACTTGTTGCCTCTGACAAACAAACAAAACCTTCCCTGTCATTGATGTTTTCATAATAATTAATGTAGGCAGCTTCAACAGTCTTCCTCATGTCTCTCCTTAATCCCGTGTGTAGAACCTCGACTCCATCCCAGTGGGGCAAATGTCCAGACCGGTCAGCATGTTGGACGAGTGAGTTAGAAGTCCTGTGTGACCTCAAGTCTCTTTTGTGCTCAGCTACGCGTTTCTCGACGCCTCGACCTGACTCACCGTAATATGAAGTTGAGCAACTACCGCAAGGAATGCGATAGATGGTACTGAGGGCGTTTTGGGACAGTCCTTTTATATTCTTGGTCTTGACCATTTTTCCAATTTTGGAATTGGACGTCCTTGCTATTTTTATCCCACTCTTCCCAAGAAATCTGTCTATGCCTTCAGTTTTTCTAGAGTTAGGAACCGAAATATACTGTACCTTATTATCCTCGGACGACTGGACATTTGGTCTCATGAAAATGTTCCTAGCCACTCCTTTCAGCTTTTTAATCATTCCCCCTGGACATTTGCCCCACTGGGATGGAGTCGAGGTTCTACACACGGGATTAAGGAGAGACATGAGGAAGACTGTTGAAGCTGCCTACATTAATTATTATGAAAACATCAATGACAGGGAAGGTTTTGTTTGTTTGTCAGAGGCAACAAGTAGATTAATTATAAATACAATTGGGAAACGTATGCATGATACGGGAAAGGGAATCCCCAGACAGCCGGCGGGGTGACCTGTCCTTGTTCCCATCCTCGGATGTATAAATATGTGGTCCAACTGTTTGTAGACAGCTTACTGAAGAAGACCGAGTCGGTCGAAACGTATAAGCAATAAAAAGTTCCAGCCCATCTTCGCTTATTCTTCCTCCACCCAGTCTCTCATCTGTCTAAACCATTCATCATATATATATATATAAAGAATGAACCTCTTTTATCCGACAGTTTGTAACTTTCTCTAGCGTTAAACATTTTTATTCAGTTAGGGAGTGCCCTCTCAGCGCCCCAGCCACAAACTCCCCACCAACCTCTCCACCCCCTTCACTCACTACACCCCCTGCCCAGAGCAAAAAAGTCTTAAAATTAAATTAATTCAACACATCGGACGTTAACAAAACCTTGTAAATAATAAACAGATACATAAATAAAGAAATATACGAACAAGTGAATGAATAGATAGATAGAATAAAACTTAAGAATTCATAAACAATAAAAGATAATAGAGTAAGAATTAAAAAATATGAAAAATAAAGACTTCATATGGTAATCATGAGTTCTATTTGATTTAACAAAATTCGGAATTGAGCAAAATGGTGAAAAAAGATAATTTACCAATTCAGTATTTTCACAATGATATATATGAGAAAAAATGCTGATCCACATATTTTTGATTGAACGAATTAGTTGCACCAATCAGAATCGTCGACGCTAAGAAAGGGGGAGGGGCTTAACTGCCAGACTCAATATAATTCTCTCTCTATAGTGAATCTTTAAAAATTCGGAAATATAAAAATAATTATTTCTAGACAACGAAACTGGCGGCGCGGTAGCCTAGTGGATACCGTGTAGAGCTCATGAGCGGGTGGTCGTGAGTTCGAGTCCCGGAACCCGTTGCGTGCTTCTTGCATTAGTTCCCGATAGCCCTGGCCAGGTGTGGAGGCGACCCAAACATCGGCCCAAAAACCCAACGGCTTGCAGCAACTGACAGGGCTTGGCCTGACTCTAACGTCGGTTTGACGTCTATCAGGAGGCAAGGACGGTGCCCCTTTTACAGAGGACTTTGTAGCATGGAACTGAATAAACCGTACTCTTGGTCCAACGCGCTGGCGGCAGGGTTCGAGCTGCCGTCACCTCGACCTCCGCCACAAGTAACGACGCTCTAATACGCTCGGTTAGACATTATTTATCTATTCATTTATTTATGTGCTTGTTTAGAAATGTTCTGTTTGCATCAAATCGACAATTGATAGCTAGAGTAAAATACTAAAAGTTGCACCGTGCGTCCAAAAGGTAATCCATTTATCCTTTGACCAGAAAAAAAAATCGCAAGGCGGCAGTAAGAATAAGAAACTAACTTAAGACGGCCTCGACCATTGAATAAAATCATCTGTCGGCAACCAGAATAACGTTTAAAGAACATCAGAGTTTTTGTTCCATACTGTGTATATTTAGGACAGTCGTTCTCAAACTCGAGGCTATGGGGAACCCCCAAAAGAGCCATGACGAGAGTTTTGAGGGCCCATGCAGGGCCTGCTCTTTACATATTATACATCTGAAGAAAAAAAATCCATCATTCTGTCCTAGCAGAAGAAAATAAGATGATTATGATTGTCAATTTTGTAATAAAGCAAAGGGTTGCTCTTCATCAACATTTGCTATTATTTTGTGTTTATTTCACTTATTTATTATTACTATTATTATTATAATTATTATTATTATTATTATTATTATTATTATTATTATTATTATTATTATTATTATTATTATTATTATTATTATTATTATTATTATTATTATTATTATTATTATTATTATTATTATTATTATTATTATTATTATTATTATTATTATTATTATTATTATTATTATTATTATTATTATTATTATTATTATTATCATTATTATTATTATTATTATCATTATTATTATTATTATTATTATTATTATTATTATCATTATTATTATTATTATTATCATTATTATCATTATTATCATTATTATCATTATTATTACTATTATTATTATTATTATTATTATTATTATTATTATTATTATTATTATTATTATTATTATTATTATTATTATTATTATTATCATTATTATTATTATTATTATTATTATTATTACTATTATTATTATATTATTATTATTATTATCATTGTTATTATTATTGTCATTATTCTTATTATACATACATACATATACCAAGGCTTTTTCCCCCTTCCAAGGGAGGTAGCCAAAAAGGGAAAGGCATAAAAACACTCCCACCCATTTCATCCCTAAATACACTCTACACCCCTCCCACCCTTCCTCTCATCTGAGCACCTCCTGGATGACGGGTCATCCCTGCACCCTGCCCACCGCCCTGGGTCAGAAGCAGTGTCGCAAGACACAGTACATCCACAGCAATTATTCTTATTATGGTTATTGTTATTATTAATATTATTTTGCCTTTTTTGGTGGGGTGGGAGTTGGAAGAATAATGAAGGGGAGCCACATGAATGTTGAAAATTCATGGAATGAAAAAGGCTGAGAACCATTTATTCAGAATTAAGAATAAGCAGGGGCACCAATTTTCATATATATCCAAGCAGGTTAACCAACATATTCCCACGGTTTGAGCCCCTCAGAATTCTGTAGAGTTTAACATGTCAATTAAGGCAATTCTAACTACATAATAAGAGGGTTTGTTGACAGTTTTAACACTCAGCTAAATAAAATCGTTTGGCAGCAGCCAGTACATGTAACAGTGGGTTATCAAGTCGAAGATGTATTTACTCTGGCGAAGGATTTATCGAACCAGCAAGAGTCTTGAGAGGAGAGGGTGGAAGAGGGAAAGAAGAGGTAGAGGGGAGGGGGAGGGATCTGGAATGATAATATATATATATATATATATATATATATATATATATATATATATATATATATATATATATATATATATATTTATATATATATATATATATATTATATATATATATATATATATATATATATATTTTTTTTTTTTTTTTTTTTTTTTTTTCTAACTCTTTTGTGACCTTTTGTTTCATTTTCAGATCCTGAGAACACCGCCCCCGAGAACGGTGACGACCCTTCGGGAGAAAGGAACTCCTCTTCACCCAGCAGTAGCAGCAAACATGCTTCCACGACGCTTCAGTCACCCTCGACCGCCTCGGCGGACGGAGTCGCTCTCGCTCAAGGAGAAAATGACCTCAAGGAGGACCCGTCCATGGTCAACAGCTCCGAGTCCCCGACCCCCTTCAGGTTTCGGATGGTGCAGGGGTCGCTGGTTCCCGTCGACTCGACGAAGCCACCAACGAAGTCGAAGTCGACGACGAAGCCGAAAACGACAATGAAGACCCCAAAGAGTCCAAAGAAGACCTCTTTGGCCAAAGAGAAGAGTTCTTTGAAGGAGGACCTCAAGAAGAATGGGAAGACGAAGTCGTCCAAAGACAAAGGGGAGCCTCCAAAATGCACCACTCGGATCAGGACTCCGAAGTCGAAGCACAGCCCCAAGCGACCGGAGGACGATC
Organism: Oratosquilla oratoria; assembly: GCF_046742065.1. Taxonomy (NCBI): domain Eukaryota; kingdom Metazoa; phylum Arthropoda; class Malacostraca; order Stomatopoda; family Squillidae; genus Oratosquilla; species Oratosquilla oratoria. The sequence goes on along the minus strand of NC_134781.1, from coordinate 31,372,362 downwards.
TTCAGTCGAACACGAGGAAGACTTCGAGGGTTTCCAAAAAACCCACAAACTCGCCTGAAGACCTCTCCCCGCCCATGCCGCCCCCACACACCTCCTCCTCAGACTCTGCCACCAAACAGGTAAAACTCCTTCAGCGATTCCTCGGAGCGCTTCTGTGCGCCAACGGACAACAGTACCTAAGCCCTACGCCAAACCTATTCACCCCATCAGTCAAATTCGGCGTGGACGCCTTCGGGAGTGACTTTTACGATACCCTGGGGAGTCTCCTGGCGACGCAGAAATACGTGGCGAGTCTTCAGAAGACGGGGGTGGACCCAGGGGTCCTAGACAAGAAACTCCGACCCAACGATCTCAGTTCGAAGAGGTCGGACGCGACCAAGGACAAGAGGAGGTCGGCGAAACGAAGAACCGAACCCGACGAAACCGGGAGGTCGAAGCGGAGGAGGTCCTTCAAGTCGAGGACGATCTCGGACGGGACAGGTCTTCGACCCCAGGACTTCGGGATTCTCAACGGCTTTCCCGGGATCTCCCTGGAGGCGGCGGCGGCGGCAGCGGCAGCGGCGACGGCGACACAGGAGAGTACGAACCCGTTCTTCCCCTACCCAGTGCCCTTCGGCTCGGCCCTCCAGAACCTGACGGAGGAGCAAGCGAAATGTAAAGGGAGGATGTGGAGCAAGCGGAGGTTCCACGACCTCCTGTCGAGTGAGAGTGAGGGCGATTCGGACGAGAGGGAGCTCGTCATCGACACTGACGTCGACGAGGCCGAGAACGACTAGAGGGACTTTTGTTGCTCCTGACGAAGGGCTCAAGAGGTCGTAAACCTCAATCATGATGACGTCATCGGCGGCGTGGACGAAAGCACGATGACGTCATCAGCGACGTGTTCGAAACCGTGATGACGTCATCAGTGACGTGGACGAAGGCATAATGACGTCATCGATTATATAGACGACGGCATAACGACGTCATCAGTGACGCGGACGAAGTCATGACGTCATCAGTGACGTAGACGAATGTATGGCGTCATCCGTGACGTGGATGAAGGCATGACGTCATCGGTGATGTAGACGAAGCCATGATGACGTCATCGGTGACGTGGACGAAGTCATGACGTTATCAGTGACGCGGACGAGGGTGTGACGTCATCGGTGATTTGAACTGGAGGGCTCAAGAGTGACGTCATCGGTGACGTAGGGAGGGTTTTAAACTGGTTGGCTCAAGTATGGCGTCCGCTGAGTATTGCACATAAGAATGTCTTTGCAAAAAGTTGCAAATTACGATCCTTGCAAGATTGGATTCGCTGCTGGGGTTCTCTTGAAATGAAGGTTATTTCATATTATTTTTTGTTTAATTTATTTTATTTAATTTTCAATCTTTAAGATTTGTTCTTTTTATGAGATGTGTAAATTATGTTCCATGACACGTGTGTCTAACGTAAATGTTATCTAGACATCTATTCTATATGCAATTCTAGAACCTATATATGAAAATCAGTAAAAAACAGTAAACAAGGTTTAAAGAGAAATCTTCTGTAACCTGGGCGTTCGATACTAAATGAAATATAAAAAAATGTGATCGCGTGACCCAAGACAATATTGAAAACAAAGTTTTTTTATGTACACTAAAATCGCCTGACGGCAGATAGAATAAACGCTCAAGAGACGAAAGGGTGGAAGGAAAAGCAACCGGTTCCTTTCACACGGATCGACTTTTCGCCGTCCACGACACGACGTCGTGCTGTCCAATAACTATGGGTGTCTATGGACACGTTCACACGTGGTCGTGGTTGAAACGTGTGAAAGCGTCTATGGGCACCCATGGTTACTTAAGAGGACGACATCGTTTCGTGGACGGCACACGGCGAAAAGTCGGTCCGTGTGAAACAAACTTTAGACTTTCTTCCAATTGACACCAGTCCATTTTATACAATTGAGGGAGGAACATTGTGTGATTGAGCTCGCATTTGACCGGGACCTCGACCCAGAGCTTAAAAAATTCGATTGGCGAAAAAAATATAAATAAAAATGTGACGCTGTTTTGGAGACATTTTTGTTTTCCCGGCACCATTTTTTTATATAATTTCCTTGTTGGTAAAGTTTAGTTACGTTAAACTAACCCAACCTAACCTAACTTAACTTATCCTAACCTAAACCAACCTAGCCTAATCTAACCTAACTTAACCTAACCTGACCTATTTCAACCTAACCTGACCTAACTTAACCTAAACTAAGCTAACGAGACCTAACCTGAACCTAACCGAACCTAACCTAACCTGACCTGAACCTAACCTAAGCCTAACCTAAACCTAAACCTAACCTAAACCTAACCTAAACCTAACCTAAACCTAACCTAACCTAACTTCACTTCGTCAACCACTTTGTGTATAGTTGACAGCAAAAAATTGCCTTCATGTCTTGAAAGCAAAAATGTCCTTTGTATAGTATTTGTTGTATAAATTTTACCAAGGCTTCTATCTTCCCTCAACTGAATAAAATCACCTGTCGCTAGGTAGACTAAATACGCCAAGAACGGTGAATGGGTGAACTGTTTATACACATGAAACTGACCTGTAGCCTAAACAGTACCAGTTTCAGAATACTGCTACCAGAGCTACTACAGGCCAGTAATCCCAACCTATCAGTTATTACTTGAGCCTATTGGTAACTACGAGTAAAAGAGTAGAACTACAAACTACCTGCCAGATATTGCATAAAATACCAGTTATAGCTAAACCTCACTGGTAACTATCAGACGACCGGTGTAAAGACATAACTATCGATGGCAGGTTACCGGATTTTCCCTGGTGATTACTGGGTAATTGAAGTAATCGTTAGTATATCTGTAAACAAGCAGAAAGGCATTATTATGTACATAAATGTGAGTATTCGTTAACTTGTATGTGGAATTACATTAAAAAATCATCGTCGCCATAGCCATGAGTACACGCACGCACACACAATTATATTTAGTTACAATTGCAATATATGTATATACATACACTAGTGTATATATATATATATATATATATATATATATATATATATATATGTATATATAAATATATATATATATATATATATATATATATATATATATATATATATGTATAAGCGATTAGGAATACATGAAAACTGACGCGGGTGAACAATGTGACACCCTGTTATATGTGAATAGAATAAATGAGAAAATGTAACATCGACTTCTCCCATTCTTTCTTCCTCCCTCCCCCCCCCTCTCTCTCTCTCTCTCTCTCTCTCTCTCTCTCTCTCTCTCTCTCTCTCTCTCTCTCTCTCTCTCTCTCTCTCTTTATATATATATATATATATATATATATATATATATATATATATATATATATATATATATATATATATATATATATATATATATATATGTACAACACTGAATGGGTCCCAGTGACTAGAGATACATTTTTATCAACCACAGTGCACTTTAATTCTAAGCCATCAACATCGGAAGAACCGTGGAGGCACATGCAGAAATTGAAACGTGGTACGCCCGAGGACTCGAACCACCGGCTGCACGTGACTAGTGTCGTATTGACTTAGTCAATACGGCACTGGTCACGTGTATTGTGGTTGATAAAAAAGTATATATATATATATATATATACAATATATGTATATAATCAATCAGCCATCCTGAATCCACTGTTTAAGAAAGACCTATTTCATATCATTTCATGACTCACACGACTGCGCCAACCTCTGCCACGTTACTCCTGCATATTTCTCTATCTCGTCTCCTCACCTTCTGTCTGGTCTGCCTCTTTCACGCTTCCCATCTGGCAGCGTCCACTTAGAAACACACTTGCTCCATCGCTCATCGGTCGTTCGCGCTAACTTTCCTGGCAAATTCAACTTCCTCTGGTTTACCGTCTCCATAATATATTTCACTCTAGTCTGTTCTCCCATCCAACTTACTCTCTTTCGGTCTGTCTGCGTTATTTTCACCAATGATCTCTCGATTCTCCTCTGTGCACTCATTAGCTTTGTCTCTATCGCCTTCGTCAGTTTCCAATCTCACATCCGTAGATCATTGCTGGCAGTATACAATGATTGTAAATTTTCCGTTTCAAACATAAAGGTAGAGAAACTCTCATGATTACTTACAAAACACTTTCCAACCAATTGTAATACGACTTTTGATTTCATTATGATCTTTTGTCACTCACCGTCTGGCCTAAATAATTATACTTTAACTTCTTTAAGATTCGCCATCGATTATAATCTCTTTACTTTAAACTTTCGTGCTCAACATGGCTTTGGGTTTACTCTTATTCATTTCTAAAGCTACTTTGAGACTTTCCTTGTTCAGATCACTCAGCATGGCTTGCAAATTTTCTCTTTCTGTAATAAGAATAATGTCATCCACAAATCTTAGGTTATTAAGATATTCACCATTAATCTTCAAACTTTTCTCTCCCCAACTCAACCTTTTGAAAATCTCTTCCAAGCAAGCTGTAAATAATTTGGGTGAAATTGTATCGCCTTGCCGTACTCCTTTCTTGATTTTTATCTTTTCTGTATCTTTATGTAGTCGGAATACAGCGGTGCCTTTCGCATAAATCTTTTCTGGCACCCTTACAATCTGTTCGTTTGCACCCTGACTGCGTAGCGAGTTTATTATTACTACTTGTTCTACCGAGTCAAAGGCCTTCTGATAATCTACAGCGGTATATTCTGTCGTTTTCTCGATTACTTAATTCATCGCCTGCAAATGGTGTAGAGTCGAATATCCACTTCTGAAGCCTACGTGTTCTCTTGGTTGGTTTCCATCTAAAAATTGACTTAGTCTATTTGTAAGGATCTTGGAGAATATTTTATACACATTTGATAACAAACTTATCGGTCAGTAGTTACTAAGGTTTTCCTGGTCTCATTTATTATGAAGCAAAATCACTATAGCATTGCAACATGTTTTAAGAACGCTTTCTGGGTGTACACACTAGGTGTACAACTTAGCTAATTTACAGTTTACTTCTTACCCTGCGTCTTTCAGAAGATCAATCGATATACTATCTTCCCCAGATGTTTTTCCTCATTTCATATTCTTTAGAGCAAATTCTACTTCTTTTGTAACTTCTGGTACACTACTAACAAATACAGATGAACTTACTGAATCAACTACGGTCCTTGACGAATAAAGCTCTTAGTAAAATTATTCTACTCTTTTTACCATTTTGTTTCTGCATCTAATGGTTTCGCCGTTTTTTCTTCCAAAGACATCATTTGCTGTCTCCCTAAAACTAGTCTGCGCTCAACCCCATTAATACTTATATCTTTTCGAAGAGGAGAGCGGGATTGGAAAAGGAGATAAAATATAGGACTGATGAAAGAGTATTGGGATGGTTTGGACACATGGAAAGAATGAGTGAAGAAAGAGGTGTGGAAGGCAGAGATGGAGGGAATGAATTTGAGGGAACGAACAAGAATGAGATGGAAGGATGGGGTGAAGGGGACGTTGAACAAGAGGATAATGTCTGTTGAGTAAGGAAGCGAGATAGAAATGAGTGAAGAGTTGCTGTGTGTAGATGATACTGTTATGTAAGTGAAGCGGCCTTCCTGTGGATGTACTGTGTCTTGTTACATTGACTCTGACCAAGGGCAGCAGGCGGAATACATGGATGATCCGTCATCCATTAGGAGCTAAGCTGAGAGAGAGAGGGGGGTGGTGTAGGGGAGGAATGGGTGCGAGTAGGTACGTGCCTTTGACTTAGCTTTTCCCATTATGAGGGGAAGAAGCTCTTGGTATATAGACAAAGAGACCTTTCCGAATAGCTTCTTCTGTTTCATCAATGTTTTTCTTTTTCTCTCTCTCTGTGACCTCTGCCTTCTCTTGATAAGCTTCTTTACTCCAACATTATATCAACTCTCCTGCTTTTAATATACATAGCCCTTCTTCTTTTCATTAGCTCGTTTGTACGAGCAAATTTAGTGTAGGTATATATATATCTATATATATATATATATAAATATGTATATGTATATTTATATATGTATATATATACATATATATATATATGTGTGTGTGTGTGTGTGTGTGTGTGTGTGTGTGTGTGTGTGTGTGTGTGTGTGTGTGTATTTACCTAGTTGTATTTACCTAGTTGTATTTTACGGGAAGGGGAGCTATGCTCGTGGGGTCCCGTCTTCATTTCTCATTTTATCTAAACTATTTTTAAATTCATGTATTGTTTTTGCACACACCACTTTCTCATCTAACTTGTTCCAACTGTCTATTACTCTGTGTGGAAAGCTGTTCTTTTTCAAATCTCTTCTATAGCTGTCTTTTTTTATTTTCTTTCCGTGTCCTCTTGTATTTCTGTCATCCCATTTTATCAGATTCTCTCTATCAGTAATTTCTATGCCTTTCATGATTCTGTAAATAGCTATCAAATCTCCTCTCTCTCTTCTTTGCTCTAGTGTCTGTAGTTTAAGTTTTTGTAGTCTCTCTTCATATGATAGTTTTGAGAGTGTTGGTGCCAGTTTTGTAATTGCTCTTTGTATTCTTTCAAGTTTTTTTATACATTTTTTTGTACTTGGTGACCATATTGTTGCTGCATATTCCAATCTTGGTCTTATCAGGGTGATTAGGATTTTCCTCACCATTTCTTCATCCAGGTATGTAAATGCCACTTTGATTGTTCTTATTAAATTATAAGTTTCTCCAAAAATCTTATTTATATGTTTTTCAGGTGACATATTATTCATAACAATGACTCCCAGGTCCTTCTCTTTTTCTACTTTTTTTATTCCTTCTTCTCCCAAATTATATGATCCTGTTATTCTGTTTTTGCTTTTTCCAAATTCCATTATACTACACTTTTTTGTATTGAACTCCATCTCCCACTTCTTACTCCATTCCTGTACTTTATTTAGATCTCTCTGTAGTGATTCACAATCGTCTTCAGTTTTCACTCTTTTCAGTAGTTTTGCATCGTCTGCAAAGAAGCTCATATAGCTTTCAATTCCTTCATCCATATCATTAATATATATAGCAAACATTATTGGGGCCAGGACTGTTCCCTGCGGGACACCGCTTATTACTTCATTCCATTTTGAGTGCTGGTTTCTTATCACTACTCTCATTTTTCTTTCTTGCAAAAAGTCTTCCATCCAATTTAGTTATCTACCTTGTATTCCTCCTTCAGATTCTAGTTTCTTAAGCAACTTCTTATGTGGTACTTTGTCAAAAGCTTTTTTTAGGTCTAGAAATGCACAATCAGCCCATCCATCTCTTTCTTGTATTATATCTATTAGCCTTGAATAGAAACATATTAGATTGGTGACGCATGATCGTCCTTGTCTGAATCCAAATTGCCTTGGATTTAGTACGTTGTTTTTTTCCAAGTATTTTACCCATCTACTTTTGATAATTCTTTCACAGATTTTTACTATTGTACTTTTTAGAGAGACTGGTCTATAGTTGGTAGGGTCATCTTTATTTTCCCCTTGATAGGTACTATATTTGATTTTTTCCAATCTTTTGGAACTATTCCTTCTTTAAAGGAACTGTTTATTATGCTATGTATTTTGTCTGCCAGTTCTTTCCTGCATTCTTTCAAAATTCAGTTTGCCATTTCATCTGGTCCATGTGATTTTCTGACATCAAGATTACTCAAGTGTTTCATTATTTCGTTCTTTGTTACTTCTATTTTTTCTATAGGGGGGACTTTTTCTTTCCATTCAATCTCTTCAGGTTGTATGTTCTCCCTTGTAAACACTGATTTAAAATGTTTGTTCATAATTTCCGCCATTTCCATTTCCTCAGTGTATTCAACTCCCCCTTGTCTTAATTTCTCCAAGTCCTTGTTTGTTTTTCAGTTTATTGTTTACAAATCTGTATAATAGTTTTGGTTGATCTTTAAATTTTTCTATGAAGTCTTTTTCATATTTTATCTTTTCATCTCTCTGTACGTTTGTACATATTCATTTCTATAACTGGTATATATTTTCCATTTTTCAGGTTTTCTGTCTTTTTTCCATCTGGTCCAGGCTTTGTCTCTTTTGTCTTTTAACTCCCTACAACCCTTTGTTGTACCAGCACTTTACATATTCTTTTTCTTGTTTTTGTCTTGGGACATACTTTTCCACTCCTTTTTTGTAATTTTTTTTTCAAAATATTCCATTTCTTTTCCACTGATGTTTATTCTTTGTATATTTCTTCCCAGTTTTCTTGTTGAAAGAATTCTCTTATTTGATCAAAGTTTGTTATTTCATACATCATTCTTCCTTTTCTATATTTTTCATTTATTTTTAAATATTTTTCTTCATTAAGTTCCAGTTCAATCAATATGTGGTCACTTTTACCTATTGGTGTTTTATATTCAATCTTGTCCACTATTCTAGGTTCAGATGTAATTAATAAGTCTAGCCTCGATGGTTCTTCTTCATTTCTATACCTAGTGTTCTCCTGTATCCATTGTGTCATTGTGTGGTCAATAATCATCTCAAGTAGAGCGCTTCCCCATGAGTCATCTCCACTCTTTACTGTCATTTCTTCCCAGCAGATTTCTTTGCAATTAAAGTCGCCCATCATAACTATTCTTCCTCCATCTTCCATTATTTTATTTAATGTTATCTTTGTGTCCTCTAACATACTTTTATGTTCACTCTCCTCCCATGAGGCTGTTTTTGGAGGCACATAATTTATCACAAATTTTCTGCTCTTCTTATCTCTGTCTTCCACTTCTATCATAATCATCTCTACTGTATTCTTTCCATATATGACACCTTTCACGTTTATATCCTTCTTAGTCAGGAACATAACTCCACCCCCTTGCTTTTTCTCTCTGTTTCTAATCCAATAATTGTATGCATCATGTCCTACACTGTTGGGTGGTAGTGGGCCTTTTAATTTTGTTTCTACAATTCCCATTATGTCCGGTTCTTTTTCTTTCAAATAATCATTCAGCTCATTCAATCCTGTTATTAATCCATCTATATTTGTGTAAGACACTCTTAGTTTTCTGCCACTTCCATTGTGTTCTCTGTTTCCCTTATGTTTTTCTTTTGTATGTCGAACTTCCTTAGTTTCATGTTCACTACTCTCCAATAGAATCTCTCTTTCTCTGACTCCGTTCTGTTCTCGTTTTTTGCCTTAGCTTCCAGTCTTTTCTGCTTTTCTTCCTCTCTTTCCTCTTTATTCATTTCTCTTTTTATCCATATCTTTTTGTATTGTTCACTTGTTGCTAGTTTCCCTGTTTTGGATAAGATATTCTCTGCCGTTGTTTGTGACTTGAATTTAATCTTAATTGGTCTGGTCTTGTCTGTGCTATACTTTCCGAGTCTAAATTTCTCTTCGATTTGTTTCATAATTTCTGGTTCATCTTCCTGAACTGATTCTAGTAATTGGCTTACTTTTTCATTTTCCTCTTTGATTCTTGTGGTTCTATCTGTGTTGTGTTTCTCTTCCATTCCTAATATAATTATACATTTCTTCTTGTCTGCTAAATCTCTTACTATATTCTCCTTTTGTCTCATCACTTTAATAACTGAGTCTTCAGTATGTTCTTTCAATTGCTGTTTGACTATGTCAGTGAATGAAACCTTATTTCCTTCTTGGGTTTTCTTCCAATTTTTACTTTCTTTAGCTATCGTTTCTCTGTTTTCTTTACTATTCTTCTTCAATTCCTCATTCTCCACCTTTACATCTCTTAACTGTCTTTTTAGGTCTTCTATTTCATCAGTTAAGTTTTTATTCGCCTTTTCTAGTTCTTCCAATCTTTCAACCCTTTGTAAAATGGTGTTCATATGACCTAACCTACTCTCCAAGTCCTCGATCACCTTATCAACCTTCTTCTCTAGTCTTGTCAGTCGGGGGGGGTTTGTGTCCCCCCCACTCTCTTTAAATCCCTTGAAAATATTCTTATCACTTTCTACTGTTATTGTTCCTATCTATACTTCTAATCTTTACATTCTTATTAGACATATCGTCGTCCTCCAGCTCGTCTTGCGGTCGTTTGTTTACTTTTCGGCGGTCTGTTAGGACCAAGTCCTCTACTTCCTCATTACCTTCCATTTCCCCAGCAATCCCTCCCCTTCTCCTCTTTCCTTACTTTCCCACTACCCCACGAGCAATTTCCCCCCACCCTGTAAATACAAAAAGGCACTTCTCTTTGCGTTGGGATCCACAATCTGCACTTTTCTTCAGAACGTTCTTCAAGCCGTCCGTTCGTTGAAAGTGTGTGTGTGTGTGTGTGTGTGTGTGTGTGTGTGTGTGTGTGTGTGTGTGTGTGTGTGTGTGTGTGTGTGTGTGTGTGTGTGTGTGTGTGTATTTACCTAGTTGTATTTACCTAGTTGTATTTTACGGGAAGGGGAGCTATGCTCGTAGTACTCCGTCTTCATATCTCGTTTTATCTAGACTGTTGTTAAATTCGTGTATTGATTTTGCACTCACCACTTTCTTATCTAACTTGTTCCAAGCGTCTATTACTCTGTGGGGAAAGCTGTTCTTTTTCAGGTCTCTTCTATAACTGTCTTTCTTGATTTTCTTTCTGTGTCCTCTTGTATTTCTACTATCCCATTTTATTAGATCCTCTCTATCAATAGTTTCTATGCCTTTCATGATTCTATAAATAGTTATCAAGTCTCCTCTCTTCTTTGCTCTAATGTCTGTAGTTCAAGTTTTGCTAGTCTCTCTTCATATGATAGTTCTGAGAGTGTTGGTGCCAACTTCGTAATTGCTCTTTGTATTCTTTCAAGTTTTGTTATACTTTTTTTTTTTTTTTTTTTTTTTTTTTTTGTACTTGGTGACCACGTCGTCGCTGAATACTCCAATCTTGGTTTTATCAAAGTGTCCAGTATTTTCTTTACCATTTCTTCGTCCAGGTATGTAAATGCCACTTTGTTCTTATCAAAATATAAGTTTCTCCAAAATTTTTGTTTATGTTTCTCAGGGGACATATTATTCATAATGATGACTCCCAGGTTCTTCTCATTTTCTACTTTTTTAATTTCTTTTTCTCCCAATTTATATGATCCCACTATTCTTTTTTTCCAAATTCCATTATACTACACTTCTTAATATTGAATTCCATCTCCCACTTCCTACTCCATTCCCACACTTTATTGAGATCACTCTGTAGCGACTCACAATCTTCTTCAGTGTTCACGTTTTTCAACAATTTTGCATCATCCGCAAAGAAGCTTATATAAATTTCAATTCCTTTATCCATATCATTAATATATATAGCAAACATTATTGGGGCCAGAACTGTTCCTTGTGGAACTCCACTCATCACTTCATCCCAATTAGAGTGTCTCTTATCACCACTCTAATTTTTCTTTCATGCAAGAAGTCTTCCATCCACTTCAGCAATTTGCCCTGTATTCCTCCTGCAGTTTCTAATTCCTTAAGCAACTTCTTATGTGGCACCTTATCAAAAGCTTTTTTTCAGGTCTAGAAATGCACAATCAGCCCATCCATCTCTTTCTTGTATTACATCTATTAGCCTTGAATAGAAACACATTCAGTTTGTGACGCATGATCGTCTTTGTCAAAATCCATTTTTTTTTTCGAATGCTTTACCCATCTAATTTTGATGATTCTTTCACAAAATTTAGCTATCGTACTTGTAAGAGAGACTGGTCTATAGTTAGTAGGGTCTTCTTTGTTTCTCCCTTTATATATTGGTACTATATTTGCTCTTTTCCAATCTTCTGGAACTTTTCCTTCTTCCAATGAACTGTTTATTAGACTATGTATTTTGTCTGTTAGTTCATTCCTGCATTCTCTCAAAATCCAGTTTGCCATTTCATCTGGTCCATGCGATTTTCTGACATCGAGATTACACGAGCTTCATTATTTCATTCCTTGATACTTCTATCTCTTTCATAGGGGGGACTTTCTCCTCCCACTCGATATCTCTAGGTTGTATGTTTTCCCTTGTAAACACCGATTTAAAATGCTTGTCCATAATTTCTGCCATTTCTATTTCCTCTGTGTATTCAACTCCTCCTTGTCGTAGTTTCTCTAATTTCTTGATTGTTTTTCAGTTTGTTGTTTACAAATCTGTAAAATAGTTTTGGCTGATCTTTACATTTTTCTATATCTTTTTCGTATTTTCTCTTTTCTTCTCTGCATACTTGTACATATTAATTTCTATAACTAGTATATATTTTCCATTTTCAGGTTTTTTGTCTTTCTTCCATTTTATCCAAGCTTTATCCCTTTTGTCTTTTAACTCCCTACATCTTTTGTTGTACCAACACTTTACATATCCTTTTTCTTGTTTTTGTCTTGGAACATACTTTTCCACTCCTTTATAATTTTTTTGTCAAAATATTCAATTTCTCTTCTACTGTTGTTTCCTCCTTGTGTATTATTTCCCAGTCTGCTTTTTTTTAAAGAATTCTCTTGTTTTGTAAAAAAAAAAAATTTCATACATCAGTCTTCCCCTTCATATTGTTCGTTTTTTCGTGTATTTTTCCTCATTTGGTTCCAGTTCAACTAATATGTGGTCACTTTTACTTATTGGTGTCTTATATTCAATCTTGTCCACTATTTCGGGTTCTGGTGTGATTATTAGGTCCAGCCCCGATGGTTCTTCCTCATTTCTATACCTAGTATTCTCTTGTATCCATTGTGTCATTCTACGTTCTATAATCATATCATGTAGTACATTTCCCCATAGGTCGTCTCCACCCTCCACTGTCATCGCTTCCCAGCAGATTTCTTTACAATTAAAGTCACCCATTATAACTATTCTTCCTCCATCTTCCAGTATCTTATTTAGCGTTTTCTAACATATTTTTGTGTTCTTTCTCTTCCCACGAAGCCTTTTTAGGAGGCACATAATTTACTACAAACTTCCTGCTCTTCCCATCCCTGTCCTCCAATTCCATCATAATCATCTCTATTCTTTCCATATGTGACATTCCTCACATTTATATCCTTCTTAGTTAGGAACATAACTCCACCCCCTTGTTTTACCTCTCTGTTTCTAATCCAATAATTATATGCACCATGTCCTACACTGTTGGGTGGTAATGGACCTTTCAATTTTGTCTCTACAATTCCCATTATGTCCGGTTCTTTTTCCTTTGGGTAATCATTCAGTTCGTTCAAGCTTGTTATTAAGCCATCTATATTTGTATAAGACACTTTTAATTTTCTGCCACTTCCATCATGTCTACTGTTTCCCTTCTGTTTTTCTTGGCTATGACCAATTTCCTCACTTTCATATTCACTACTCTCCAATAGAATTTCTCTTTTTCTGACTGTTCTTTTCTCATTTTTTTTTTCATTTAGCTTCGTTTTTTTTTTTCTCATCTTCTCTTTCCTCTTTATTCATTTCTCTTTTTATCCATACCTGTTTATATTGATCACTGTCTGCTAGTTTCCCTGTTTTTGCTAAGATATTCTCTGCTGTCATTTGTGACCTAAATTTAACCTTAATTGGCCTGATCTTATCTGTATTGTATTTCCCTAGTATATATATTTTTTTCTATTTATTTCCCTGTTTCTGGTTCATTTTCTTGAAATACTTCTAATATCTTATTTACTTTTTCCTTTTCCTCCTTTATTCTTGTAGTCCTATTTGGATTATACTTTTCTTCCATACATAATATAATTATACATTTCTTTTTATCCGCTAAGTCTCTTACCATATTCTCCTTCTCCCTCATCACTTTAATAACTGTGTCCTTAGTTTCTTTCATCTGCTGTTTCATTATATCTCTAAATTCAATTTTATTGTTCTCTTGTACTTTTATCCGACCACTTACCTCTTTTGCTATGGACTCTTTATTCTCTTTATTATTCCTCTTTAATTCCTCATTCTCATCCTTTATTACTTTAAACTGTCTTTTTAATTCTATTTCTTTAGTTGGGTTTTGATTCTTCTTTAGTTCTTCCAGTTTATCATCTCTGGGTAACTAGTGTCAATTTGTTAAACCTAACCTCCCATGTTTCGTTCATTTTCTTTTCTTTTTTTCTCCTCTAGATTTACTAGTCGGGGGAGGTTGTCACCTCCTCCCTTATTAAATCCATAAAAGCAGTTATCTTCTATTTCCATTGATCTGCTATTATCTACATTTCTGCTTTTGACACTTCTGCTTCCTTGTTCTTCCTCGTCTGTGTGTTCTACACCCCTTTTGTTTATACTCCTTCTAACATTCAAGGCCCGTTTGTCCCCTTCCTCGTTTCCTTTCATTTTCCTCAGTAATCCCTCTCTTTCACCTTCCCACTACATCATGAGCTTTCCCATTCCCTATTAATACAACAAAGGTACTCCCTCATTGTTGAGATCAATGAAACTTGAAGTTTTCCTGGAGTTCCACACTTCGTTGTCACTTCAACCGACATGCATGTGTGAATGTGTGTGTGATTTTTTCCTCTCTCAGTATGTGTCTGCCTGCTTGTCTGTACTCCCCCACTCTTCTTCTCTTCCTTTTTTTCTTTCTCCCTTTGCCCGTTTCTCCATTTTTCTTTGTCTTTATATGTCTGTGTCTTTCTCTTTCTCCCTCCCTTCTCCCCTCCTTTATCTCTCTCTCTCAATATATATCTATGTAGGAGAAAGTACAGAGAGAAAGAGAGAAAGAGAGATATATTGTAGAGATAGGGGGAATGGGAGAGTGAGTGAGGGATGCACGGAGAGTGAGAGGAAGAGAGAGGGGAAAGAGAGTTGGCAAGAGTGGGGAGTGGAGATACACACACACACACATTAGTTAAATACACACACACACACATATATATATATATATATATATATATATATATATAAATGTATATATATATAAATATATATATATATATATATATATATATGTATTTGTGTGTGTGTATATATAAATATATATATATATATATATATATATATATATATATACAAACATTTTAATTTCTATATAGATACATATATATTAAATGCATACATTTGTATGTTCATGTCTATATGCAAATATATATCATACAGATGTGCACACAAAGTCATGAAGATCCTGCATTAAGTACATGTACACCTATGTATATCTAATGTGCACCTGTATTTTTTTATAGATGTAGAGACAAAGTTCCTATACTAATATTAAGAGTGTGTGATTGAAGCTTAGTATTAATAACTTCAATATTTATTGAAAAACATAACCTCAGTGTTCAACACAAATATTCTAGTCCAAGACTTAGTCATTCCATGATTAATATAAATCTATCCATAGATCTCACATTGTCAGCTGGGACTATAAATTCAATAGATTGAAAACTGAGTTATATTGTGGTATATTGTACTGCTGTTTCTGCTGTTTTATAGTTGTGCAAATGTAGAAAGTATTAAAACCATCATTCCTAGTCTTCTTTCCTTTTTCTTTTATTTCTTCCTGCATGCCAGGGCTGGCAATGAGCACCTGCATCTGATGGGCCCACCCGGCCCGCCACTCATTTCCAAAGCCCATCAACATCCACACATTCATCTAGAGCAGGGTTGGACAACCTTTGTAAGTGTGGATGCCAACAATCACCCAAATTTTTTACACAAAATTTTCTCACATACCAACTGAGTAAAACTATAGGTCTACATATGAGTATAGGCCACCTCACTTCACCTCATAGGGCACCAATCTGCCCCCCCCCCCCGAACATCATGCAGTTACCAATGTTCATACAGAAGAAGTTGGGGATCTATTAGTTATCCTTTATAAGGTGAGCTCTGGATTTTACATGCCGGGAAAAAAGTTGTTAGTGTGCCAGATTTTACACATGTGCCAAGGGTTGACAACCCCTGATCTAGAGGCAAATAGTTGACTGAACCCAAACCAAAACAACAAATGTCACAAGGACCTATGATGGGTATCTGCATATGGTGGTCCTGCAAGATGAGGATTTTCAACCCATCAACCCCGTCACTTCTATCAGAAGGAGCAGACACTTGGTCTCTGGATTAAGCCAAAGACCTCTCTCTGTCAACTTCAACTGTATTTCTTTCACTTTTTCACACACGGAGAGCTGACTACCAGTAACTGCTCTCCTCTCCTCTCCTCTCCCTTTCACTTCAGCCAGTGACATAGAAACAATCTCACAGTGATACAACACAGACAAGAGTCCAAAGTTTCTTCCCAGAGAGATCTGTGGGAGGTTCCATGGACTATTGCCAGACACTTTGGGGTTTTCTACTCCATGAAACTCAAGGCAACAATTGACTGATTGACAAATGTTATATTCTGTTTTTATATAAACTCTAAATTTGGCTGAGGAGGTAGTTTCTTTCGGCTAAATATGCTTGCATAGCAACAGCTAGAATCAGTATTAATGTCACATAATACAAGGAAAGCTTCTATATAGATTCAAAATTTATGTAACCCTTTTGTCATATATGGGTATCTCTTTGGTGAATAAAATTGCCTAATGGCAGCTAGAATAAATGCTAACACCAAAAACAGAGCATAAGGGTAAATTAATCTCTTCCATCTGGTGATGTACTACATAGATTTTGTTCTGGTTAACACCAGGTGTTTTTTGGCCAAGGGAGGGGCACTAAGGCAGTGGAATTGAAATTATATTGATCTTAGTTTTAACCCTCTAAATCCAAAGATAAATTTCTGTTTATTCTCGCTACTTCATTGACCCTTTGAATGCAAAGATTGACTTGTATGTTTCCCCTGGCTACAATAAGACAATTGCATTCATTTTGAGGAAACCACTCTTAAATTCAAAGGACTGAACACCAATATGATTCTATGTAAGGCAACTGAACACCACAATAATTTGACCTATGCAAAGTAATTGAACACTAAAATAATTTATTCTATGCAAGGTAAGTGAACACCAAAATAATTTGACCTATGCAAACTGAACATTAAAATATTTCATTCTATGCAAGATAAGTGAACACCAAAATGATTCAATCTATGCAAGGTAACCAAGTCCAAAGTGCTAAATGGGTTTTGATCAAGTTTTATTAAATGCAAACCTGCATTCAAATTTACAAGCTGTTGATGCTTTGTACTTGCACTAGAAATCTGAGTACTCGGTAAAGGTGATGGCTTTAATCATGCCTTAGAATCTTGTAGCACAATCTCATCTTTTCTAAAGAGGAAACCATGTCCAAAAAGATACAATTCAAGACAGGATACAAGGTATGATAAAATATCTAGTTCACTTTAAGCTCTTTATTTTCATTTAATTTTTACATGACACAGAGGAGCTCCCAAGTAAAATACATATGTGCAAGTTCAAATAGCTCCTTTGTTTAAATAATATATTTCCTTTTAAGATCAATCTAGCTCTGCAAAAAGAGAGCATTTACAGTTATTCTTAATTATAGATATATTGTGAGCATATGGTTTACAAACTAAAACTAGAGATGAGCAACAATTTTGTTTACATGAGCATCTACATGTCAGATGTAAATATCAAATAAAAACAAAAAATGTGGTAACAGCACAAATTTTCTTGAACCTTTAAAGGTCATTAGGCTACATTTGTTTTTTTCTACCAAATGCTGGTTACCTTGTTCAAACAAGAGAAACCTTTGTCCAGCAAAGGGTTTTATTGAGGATACTGTACTTTCATGCAAACAAAAGATTGATAAGAATAACCTACACCAGCAGTTCACTGAGAAAAATCTTAATTCCTAACAAGTACTCCAGGACATAAAGCAAAGAGCAGCAACTGCTAAAATTGTGGCTGTGCTATAAAAATTGAAGAAAGAAATTATTCTGCTCATATTGTTCAAAATGTGTACAGTAAGCGGTTATGTCTATAAACTTCTCTTTAGTTAGCTATGTCTCCACTCTCTTCATAAGACTATGAAAGAGCAAACTAGTTACATTTATCAATTGTGGTTCACAGATGTTATATATTAATTTACCACATGTTCCCATTGCACAATATATGTATTAATATCTAAACTAACATGATCTAATACTTACTATATTCACCATGTCCTTCAATATTCACTGTATTTCATTGTGCTTTACTGTGTTCTACTATTCTATACAGAATGTCATCTAGGTCTCTGTTTCTCATTGGACAAAGTGGCTCTACCTAACACATTGTGTTATTAGCAAAAATATTGTTATTCTACAGCCATTATCATATTTAAGACCAATATCATAATAACTTCAACAATGGAGTCAAGCTTACTTGCACAAAGTCTCATCTTTCAACATTAAATCATCTTCAATTCATAATAATTCTGCAGAAATACAATCTGCATTCTCTAAAAAAAAAATCACTTGCTGGTATGTTATTCCCTGCACTGGTGTAAAGGCTGCATAGTTATATGATGTTGATACTTTAGAGACTAGAGTGACACTCCTACTGTGACACAAATCTTCATTCGTGGAGGAATGTTCACCAAATTCTTCATTTTTACTAAATTTAATTTCTATTGTTCTTATATCTCTCCTGAACCACTCACAAGCCATTATATCTTTTTTTTCTCATTCTCCTGTGGTGGGGCATAGGAATACCACCACTATATCATATGTGTGTTATAAATGGTAAGTAAATGGGGCAGTGAGGGAAATTGGGAATCCCCTTTCTGTATTTTTCTCCCACAAAGTGTCAAGGCATGTTTTGACTTGGTCACTTCCCTTACAAGGTGTAAAAGACATTTCAGGAACATTTTGTATTTAAGAATATTCTTAGAAATAATAAATGTGATACTAAGATTGTTGTATTTCAAGTAAAGGAATGCTTTGGAAATTCAATTAGATTAATACCACAGTATCACTTATAACCATATCAACAATAAGTACTTCTGAATTATTGCTAGGGGTGTGCTGATTAATCGGCATTGACAAGAATTGGCACTTTTTCGATGAATCAGCATTGGCAAGAATCGGCAATTTTTTTAGAATGGGATTCAGCATTGGCATTGGCAATATTTTGCCAATGCTGATGCCATTTTCCACATTCCTGGGGTCAAATATCAGATAGCAGAGACTGAGTTAGGTTTAGGTTTTACTAATAAGTTAGGATTAAGAAATTTATCAATAAATTTTACAATTTGCACATGTATTTTATTAAAACCATGCATTAAATTATTCAAGTTAGTTGAAGTTAGTAGTTGCATCAAAATCTATGAAATTGGTAATTTTGACCTCTTTTTCAACTGAAAGAAAATAATACAATCATACACTGATAATCATAAAGTGATCAATCAATAAGTGCTTTATTAAGTTCATTCAATCATTAGCATCCAACAGCTCAATGACTGGTTTGTATAAATCTACATAAAGGATTACAAAGGAGGAGCATGCTGACAGGAGAACTTTTGGTCCATAACTAGGTTGGATGCAAAAAAATAAAATAAAATAAAATAAAATAAAATAAATAAATAAATAAATAAATAAAATAAATAATTAAAAATTATAACATAATAATTCACAAAATAAATGCATAGGTATAGTTAAATACTAAACAAAGAGGAAAATAGTAAATAATAAATGAAAATCAAGCAAATAATAATAAACAAATAATATAAAATAAAGAGATTATAGAATAAAGAGATTATAAAGCAAGTAAAATCATAGTTTAATTACTTTATACTAAAATCTGATATACCATAATTATATAAAGTGGAATCTACATCAGCATCAACAACTAAGAGTGAATAGGAATCGGCATTGGTATTGGCATTGGCAATTAATGGTAAATAGGAATCAGCATTGGCAATGGCATCAGCAAAAAAATTGAATCGGCACACCCCTAGTTATTACCATACCAAAACACTATTTACACTGTAGAAAAATAAAAACAACACTCATTCAACTTTGTTGCACTCCTATAACACAGACCAAGATCACAAAAAGGTAAATTGATTGTAACACTCTACAAAATACAAAGAACTTCAGTAACAATCCAAATGAAGAGAAGCTTCACCTACATTGTGCTTTGCAGATATCAAGTCACTTTCAGTATGCTGTAGTAAAAACAAGAAAATCACATTAGTAAGAGCAAGTACAGTTATGTATTTTTGATGGGTGTGGCGTAGGTGTATGCTTTGCCATCCCCTTTATAAGGGTAGGATTGTTATGTTTATGTTTATATATATAAGAACAAATGAACAGCATGCATACATATATCAGTAGACTTTTATCCCTTATACACAGGGTGGCCATACAGATGCATAAATACCTAGAATAGATTAGGTGAACTGGCCCAAGGCTACCTCTGTTATATAGGGGAAAAGGCCCTTGGTGTACAGACAGCTAAGCCCTAGCTAGAACAATACATGATTTCAAATTACATACATACATATACCAAAGGCTTTTTCCCCCTTACACGGGGTGTAGCCAAAGAGAAAAAGGCATAGAAACAATTCCCACCCATTCCATTTCCTACATATTCCACTCCCCTCCACCCTCCTCCCTCCCTCTCATCTTGGCACCTCCTGGATGACGGGTCATCCCTGCATCCTATCCACTGCCCTGGGTCAGAGGCAGTGTCACAAGACACAGCACATCCACAGCAAGGCCGCTTCATTAATTCGGCGACCCCCTCTCCGTTCCCTCATGCAGAAAAGGAGAAGACGGGGAGAAATCCCCTCAGGCTGCGTCAAATTATTTCTCATACATACTTCCTCACCCCCCATCCTCCACTCACTCCCCTCATGCATCACAGCATCATCTATACACAACCCTTCTCCATTCACCCCTATCTTCTGTCCTATCCCATCCTTCCTCAACAGACATTCTTCTCTTTTGTAATGCCCCTTTTACCCCATCCATCCATCTTATCCTAAGATGCCCCCTCATATTCACTCCTTCCACCTCTGCCTTCCACACCTCTTTTACTAATCTTTCTTCACTCATTCTTTTCATGTGTCCAAACCATCCTAATACTCTTTCATCAACCCTATCTCCCAACTCCCTTTCCACCCCTGTTCTCCTCCTCACCTCCTCATTTCTCGCTCTATCTAGCCTAGTAACCCCTATCATACTTCTCAGACATTTCATCTCAAACACATTCAAACTCTTTCTCTCTTCCTCTCTTATGTTCCATGTTTCTGCCCCGTACAGTGCTGTCGGCACAATCACTCCTTCATATAACCTCCTCTTAGCATCCATTCCCAGATATCTGTTTCTCAATACACTTTTTAAGCCAAGGCAATTACTCACTTCTCTCAATCTACATTCTACCTCCACCCCCACTCCTCCCTTTCCTGCCACATTCGCACCCAAGTATCTAAAACTATCCACTTCCTCCAGTCTCTTTCCCTTTATGCTCACTCCCAGTCTGCTGTCACTCTCTCCCCTTGTACATCCCATCACCTTACATTTTCCCATATTTATCTTCAACTTCCTTCTTTCACACACCTTCTCTGTCACTAACTTCCTCAATCCCTTCTCTGCTCCTGCCACAAGCGCAGTGTCATCAGCAAACAACTGGCTTATTTCCCATTTTTTCCCATTTTTCAAATTAAAGTATGATAATTGGAAAATAAGGATATAGCCCAATTTAGACCTATTCATAAATATGAAGTTATATATGGTAAGTTTGAGAGTCAGAGACAAGACCCCATGAACATTGGTACTTTTCTGTATACTACAGTTAGGTAGATACATACCAAAAGGCCTTCGCCCCCTGATAAAGGAGGTGGCAGTGTTAAAACATATGCCCACCTTTATACCCATCCACCCAAATACTCACTGTCCCTCCCATCTTAACATATATACAGTAAAATAAACCAACATACATATACCAAAGGCTATTTCTGCCTTACAAGGGAAGTAGCCAAAAAACAAAGGCATAAAAACCAATTCCACCCATTCCATCACTAACATACTATGTGGTGATTGGTTTGATGATGGCAACATCACCACTGGTTGATACTAGTTGATACTAGACAGTGATACTAGTCGATACTAGTTTTCATCATCACATCATGCAAGGCCCCTTCTCAAACCATAAACACCATTTCTGTCTTGTTGAGGTCGTATTCCATAATGGACTCGTGACCTCCGCTGACCTAATGAATCAAGCCTGTCAGAGGAAGGCAAGGATGTTTCCAAAAAGGCATGTGTTCCCATTGGCCAGTAATAGAATACAGAGAGAATCGTAACCAATCATATTTAGTTGTAGGAGTCTATATCATCCAGAGGTTTTGTCCTGGCCAGCAACAGAGTAAATTTCAATCTGTTCTGGCACTCTAAATTATTCAGTTTAAAGTAGAAGGGTGTAAATGTCAAAGTTCTTGAGGAGTTAAACTAAGTCAGTTTCTAAGCTTTTATCAGAGAGTCAAGTTCAGTTCTATCAGTTCAAGAAGAGAGTATGTTAAATCTGAGAGCTAAGTATAAGTGATTCATTGAGCATGATCAAAGATTAGTGGTCACAGTTGGAACTGCAACCAGGATGTTCATATAAGGTCTGTACCGATTAAGTCTTTTAGTCCAGCCTCCCACACCCACCCACACAGTCATTCACTATCTAATTTGAATTTGAAATAATAACATAACAAATAAAATTCATACATACATACACCAAAGGCTTTTTCCCCCTTACAAGGGAGGTAGCCAAAAAGAAAAAGGCATAAAAACCATTCCCACCCATTCCATCCATAATACACTACACTCCCCTCCACCCTCCCTTTTATCTTGGCACCTCCTGGATGACAGGTCATCCCTGCATCTTGTCCACTGCCCTGGGTCAGAGGCAATGCCGCAAGACACAACACATCCACAGCAAGGCCACTTCATTAAATCAGCGACCCCCCTCTCTGTCCCCTCATGCAGAAAAGGAGAAGATGGGGAGAAATCCCTTCAGGCTGTGTCAAATTTTTCTCACACATACCACCTCACCCCCATCCCCCCACCCATTCCACCTCATGCATCACAACATCATCCATATACAACCATTCTCCATTCACCCGTCTTCTATCCTCTCTCGTCCTTCCTCAACAGACATTCCCCTCTTCCCCAATGCCCCTTTCACCCCATCCATCTATCTCATCCTAGGTCGCCCCCTCATGTTCACTCTCTCCACATCTGCCTTCCATACCTCTTACTAGTCTTTCTTCACTCATTCTTTCCATGTGTCCAAACCATTCCAATAATCTTTCATCCACCCTATCTCTCAACTCCCTTACCACCCCTGTTCTCCTCCTCACCTCCTCATTTCTCACTCTATCCAGCCTAGTAACCCCTATCATACTTTTCAGACACCTCATCTCAAAAACATTCAAACTCCTTCTCTCTTATGTTCCATGTTTCTGCCCCATACAGTGCTGTTGGTACAATCACTCCTTTATACAATCTCCTCTTAGCATCCATTCCCAGATGTCTATTCCGCATTACACTTTTTAATCCACCAAGGCATTTACTCACTTCTCTCAATCTATATTCTACCTCCACCTCCACTCCACCCTTTCCTGCCACATTTCCACCCAAGTATCTAAAACTATCCACTTCCTCCAGTCACTCTCCCTTAAAGCTCACTTCCAGTCTGCTGCCACTTTCACTCCCTGTACATCTCATCACCTTACTTTTGCCCATATTTATCTCCAACTTTCTTCTTTCACACATTCTCCCAAACTCTGTCACCAACTTCCACAATCCCTCACTGATCCTGATACAAGAGCAGTGTTGTCAACAAACAACAGCTGGCTCATCTCTCACATTTCTCCATTTTCTTTAACCATCTCCAATCCCTGACCCACCACCCTTGCATTTACCTCTTGCACCAACCCATCCATGTATAAGTTGAACAGCCAGGGCAACATAACACATCCCTGATGAAGTCCCACCTTTACCTTGAACCATTCACACTCTCCATTTCTAATCCTGACACATGCTCTACTACTCTCATAAAAACTCTTGACAGCTCCTAAAAGCTTTTCTCCTATCCCGTATATCTGCAGTACCTCCCACAGTGCCTTCCTGTCTACCCTGTCATATGTCTTTTCCTTTAAAGCCCAAAAAACATCCTTACCGTTTCCTATAGCTTTCTCACATATGTTTTACCACAAATATCTGATCTACACAACCTCTACCTGTCCTAAATCCACACTGTTCCTCACCAATTACTCCCTCTGTTCCTCTCCTAATCCTCTCTATCAAGATCGTCCCATAAGCCTTCCCAACTACACTTAACGCTAATCCCTCTGAAACTACTACACTCACACTTGTCCCATTTTCCCTTGTAAAGTGGAACTATACAGGCACTCCTCCAGTCCTCCGGCACTCTATCCTCTCTCCAACAAACATTAAATAGCCTCACCAGGCAGTCCACCATCACTGTACCTCCTTTTTTCAGACATTCTGCATGGCATCCATCCAGACCAGGTGTCTTACCTGCTCTCATCATCTCAACAACTGCCTTCACTTCATCCTTCCTTATTTCTCCTCCATTTTCCTCACTCATCACGGTCATTTTCTTAGCACTTCCCACAGAAAACTAACTTTCCCTCCCTATCCTCCTTCACATTTAGCAACTCCCTAAAATACTCTGCCCATCTTCCTCTTACTGCCTTCTCCTCCATTATCATCTCTCCATCTGCACCTTTTACCGTTTCTTCTCTACTTGATTCGCCTCTTCTTCCTCTCTTAATTTCTTTTCAAAACATCTTTGTATTACTTTTAAAAAAAATTCTCATACTCTTACCCCATTTCACATCTGCTCTCCTCTTTGCCTCCTTTACCTTGTGCTTTACTTCTCATCTCTTTTCTTTGTACCTCTCATATGACTCCCTCGTCCTATTTTGTAACCAATCTGAGAAAGCTCGCTTATTCTCTTCTACAACTTTCTTTGTTTCCTCATCCCACCATTCACTACCCTTCCTTCTATTTCCTCCTGTCGTTCTTGTTCCACACACCATCTTTGCACACTTTGTGACTCCCTCCTTGAACCATCCCCATTCCTCCTCCACTCCTAGCTCTACTCTATCCTTCACTCCCTCCCATTCCTCTCTCAGCTTCTTCTTGCATGCCTTCTCCTTTTCCTTTTCATTTAAAGAGTTCACTCTATGCACCTATCTTTTGCCCTTTTCCTCTTTCTCCATCTACTCTCCACTCTCAACTTACCTTCCACCAATAAATAATCTGATATTCTTCCACTCTCCCCCCTTAGAACATGTACATCCTTAACTCTTCCTATTATACTCCTATCTACCACTACGTAGTCCATTAACACTCTATCTACCACCCTTCCATCCACCACCTTCTCCCATGTGTACTTATGCTTGACTTTCTTCTGAAACACTGTATTTGCTATCATCAACTCTCTTTCTAGATACATCTCCACCATCAACTCTCCACTATGATTCTTTCCTGGAACTCCACATTTCCCAACCACTCCGTCAATTAGTTTATTTCCTACCCTAGCATTAAGGTCTCCCAATACTACTACATTGAAGTTCCTCCCTAATCCCTCTATGCACTCATTTAACCACTTCCATACGGTGATGCCTACGTAGGCGGCATGAGGAGCAAGTGGGTACTCGATAATGCCGACGTTGCCATCTTGATTATATTTATTGTAGTCGTACCTACGTAATTTCCATTCTCTCTAAACTGGCTTCATCAATTTTCTATGGTTATCAAAATACACGGGTGAAAGAGAACGAACGATTGAGCACTGACTTTATTTTTTATCATGCGATTATTATGACACAACATTGCACCAGTCAGCTAATGCTACCAGACGTGCGATGTGCCCCGGAGTGAAGAGGTTAAAGCTATCCAAAAAGCCTCCCTTTCTTCTACACTCTTCTCACTACCAGGCCCATATGCACTTACAAAAACCCACATCTCCTTTCCCAGTTTCACCTTCATCCACATTAGCCTTGGAGAAACCTCCTTCCATTCCACTACACACTTACCTATCCATTCACTTACTAGTATAGCCACCCCTTCTCTCCCTTGTCCTCTCTTCACTCCTGAGAACCTCCCAACTACACTCCCAAACTCACATTCACCTTTCAATTTAGTTTCACTCAATGCCAACACATCCACCTTTCTTCTTACAAACATACTGCCTATCCCTTCCTTTTTACTCTCATCTATACCACATCCATGAATATTAAAAAACCCATACATTTGGGTACTGGTTGGAAAACTCCTCCTAGACCCTCTTAAGGCTTTTATTTTTTATTTTTTATTTTTTTTTTAGGAATGTCTCCTTTGGAGAAGGATGTCTAGTCCTATCCCCATTCCATTTTTTGTCACCTCATATGACTCGGGTGGGAAGATTTGGTGGCAGTATTCTTTTCCTCCACCAAAGGGGTTGGCGAAGAAAGGAAATGAATATTCAGAGAAATGGTACAGGACAGTAACAGGGGGTGGGGGGACAGCATAACGGAGGGACAGTCACAGTATAATAAAGTATCACCATTTCTCTATGAACAGAGATATCCTCTATCACAGACAAAATGATGTGTGGCTCGGGTCTGTAGGGGTGCCCCATATAGACCCTAAAGTATCAGCTGCATGCTACATAGCCACAATAACATGCAGCCAATACCTCAGACAGGATGTATAAACCAACATAACTAAAACAAATTGCAAATGAAGAATGAAGATCATCTTAAGATGACAAATTTAACTAGTAAAAAAGTTGTTCCATGTTAAATACTCTCATCACTTTCAAAATATCTGTTCTTTACCAAGTGATTCTATTACAATTCATAACAAAATAATAACATTATCAATTTCATAATAAAAAATATTTACAAATGCCAAAGGCATTACATAATTACTACCAGATAATTACTACTAATTAAATAACATACTTAC
This sequence comes from Oratosquilla oratoria, assembly GCF_046742065.1. Taxonomy (NCBI): domain Eukaryota; kingdom Metazoa; phylum Arthropoda; class Malacostraca; order Stomatopoda; family Squillidae; genus Oratosquilla; species Oratosquilla oratoria. The sequence continues at coordinate 31,345,669 of NC_134781.1, read as the reverse complement.
TCTATGGAATGCAGTCTACTCAGCCTTCCTCTTGGGAACACATCTAAGGCTAAGCCATCATGAGCGATTCACATGGATACTGGATCTTCTCTCGTCCTTTCAAAGCTGTCAGTTCTATGCACAGAAGGCAAAGAATCACATGTCCACCAGCTGTTTCCACTAACTCACAAGCACTTTTTAATGTCCCTGAAAAGATTATCATTACTATATATCAAGAATGCTTGCTAACCAAGTGGGTTAAAGCATCACTACTTGCGGCAGAGGTTGAGGTGACAGGAATTCAAACTCTACTGCCAGAGGTTGGATCAAATGCATAGTTTCATTAAATTCCACACTACAAAGTCCTCTGTAAGGGGCACTGTCCTAGCCTCCTGACAGGGGGTATTTTGCAACATTAAACTGAATAATATGTCAAATTACATATAGATAAAGATGACTTTACATGGTCCCATCACTTCGTCCCACTTTAGCCACCTTTCAAGACCTGGATGGGAAACTCTGTGACAGAATTCTTTCCTGCCCCTACCACAGGGGACTGAGGCAAAAGGAAAATATATGCTTAAAAAAGTGGTACAGAACAGTTTTAATGGGGAACAGCATAACAGTTAGTCACAGTACAAAAGTAGCATCACTCCTCCAGGAGTAGAAATTTTACTATAACACAGACATAATGATGTGTGGCTCTAATCTGTAGAGGCATCCCAAAACAGTCCCTAAAGCATGGTACTGTGCAATTAATACTGCACAACAACATACAGTCAATACCCAAGTATGGCAAAGTCATACACGAGGAGCTAAGATGAGATGGAAACAAGGGTGGCAGATGGGAGTTGGTGCATGCCTTTGACTTGGCTATGTCCTTTATAAGGGGAAAGAAGCCCTTGGTATAAAGACAGATATATAGAGGATAGCTAGTAGGGCACCTGGGTTTGATGGTTGTCACAGTGTCTGACAAAGAAAGGTGTGTAGGAATGCATATACAGTACTACCTCTCATTAACAGACTAAAAGGGGGGTAACAGTGTCCATTGATGTGAATAATCCATTGATTTGGAGTGGTTTTTGGGTGACATAGTGATTGCACAGCACTAAACAACAGCTCCAAAAACACCGTGAAACTTTTTTTTCAACTTTAAATATCCTTATTTCAATAATTCATTGTTAAAAAGTACAGAGGGGAAAAAAGTAGGGGAAAGGAAAGAAGAGATAGTATTATTGCATTAGTCTACAGTTGAAATCATAATTATCCTACTGTTTGGCAACACAGCAGTGGGAGAAACCACCAAACTGATGGAGTGATGGAAACGATGCATATGGAACTTGACAGGAATATTACAGCTCCCGTGACTGTGTGTCAACAGGTGTAAAATTGAGGTGTTTAATTTATTCAAGTAATACTTTGGATGTTTATCGGTCTATGTATAAATTTGAAAGCCAGCGTTGCACAAGGACGTTTTGGGGGTTTAGCGGAATGACCACGAAGATAAGATGATGAGATTTATTACATTTTATAAAATTATGTTTTTCATATTATCTACTTATAAGGAGTGTGCACTGCATAACTCTACAGACTAAACGATGGCCTTATATAGTGTAAATTTAACTGGAGTTGGAGTCGGTATATTTTTACCGACTCCGACTCCAATGACACCGTAATTGCTTCCGACTCCGACTCCACAGCCCTGCTCAATACCACTACAATGTCATTTTTCCCTAATCTTTCTATGCATTCATCTAAATCTATCCAAAAAGCCTCCCATTCCTCTACACTCTTCTCACTACCAGGCCCATATGCACTTACAAAGACCCACATCTTCCTTACCAGTTTCACCTTCATCCACATTAACCTTAACCACTTCCGTACGGTGATGCCTACGTAGGCGTCATGAGGAGCAAGTGGGTACACAATGATGCCGACGTCGGCGTCTTGATTATATCTATTGTAGTCGTACCTACGTAACCTCCATTCTCTCTAAACTGGCTTCATCATATTTTCTATGGTTATCAAAATTCACGGGTGAAAGAGAACGAACGATTGAGCACTGACTTTATTTTTTATAATGCAATTATTATGACGCAACATCGCACGTCGGGCAGCTAATGCTGCCAGACGTGCGATGTGCCCCGGAGTGAAGAGGTTAAGGAAACCTTTCACTCCACCACATGCTTACCTTTCTCTTCACTTACTAGTATATCTACCCCTTCTCTCACTCATCTTCTCTTCACTCCTGACACCCTCCCATATACACTCCCAAACTCAAACACGCCCCTCCCTTTTAACTTAGTTTAACTCAATGCCAACACATCCATCTTTCTTCTCACAAACATACTGTATATCTCTTCCCTTATACTCTCATCTGTACCAAATCCATGTACATCAAAAGACCCAAACATTAGGATTCTGGTTAGAAAACTCCTCCTGGACCTTCTTATGCCTTTGCTTTTTTGGGAATGTTCCCTTTAGGGCTACAGAGAGTAGGATGCCTAGTCCTATCCCTGTCCTTTTTTTGTTGCAAAAAAAGTAAATGTATATTCAGAGAAGTGGTACAGGACAGTATTAAGAGTGTGGGACAACATAACGGAGAGACAGTCACATTATAATAAAGTAGCCTCATACCTCCATGAATAGAGATTTCCTCTATCACAGACAAAATGATGTGTGGCTCTGGTCTGTAAGGGTGTCCCATATAGATGCTAAAGTATCAGCTGCATGCTACTGAGCAGATTTTAACCTCACAATAACATGCAGCCAATACCCCAGACATTATTATGGATGTATTTACTGTTGTATATTATTACTATTAATTTAATTGTAACAATTATTACTATATCTCATTTGTTTAATACTTCAGGTGACTGTAGGTTTTACTGTCTTTACATAAAGAGCTGTCAAAGTTTATCATTTGTAAGAACTTATTATGAAGAACTTGTTCTGATCTTAGTTCTATACATTATTTTTTTTTCTTCATAAGGAGTAATGTCATACATACATATACCATAGGCTTTTTCCCCCTTACAAGGGAAGTAGCCAAAAAACAAAGGTATAAAAGCCACTCCCACCCATTACATCTCCAGATACTCCACTCCTATTCAACCCCCTCCCTACCCTTATCTTGGCTCTTCCCATCTGGGGGTATTGGTTGCATGTTATTATGGGGTTAAAAGCTGCTCAGTAGTATGCAGTTGATACTTTAGGGTCTATATGGGGTACCCCTACGGACCATAGCCACACATAATTTTGTCTGTGATAGAGGGATCTCTATTCATAGAGAAATGAGGCCATTTTATCATACTGTAACTGTCCCTTTGTTATGCTGTCTGCCCACTCTTGATACTGTCCTGTACCACTTCTCTGAATTTTCATTTTCTTTTTATGCCAAACCCTGTGGTGAGGGAAAAAAATACTGCCACCAAGTGTTCCCACTTCAGTTGTAAAAGGCAACAAAAATGGGATGGGGATAAGACTTGCCATCCTTCTCCCTGTAGCCCCAAATGGGGGATGGGGGGGGGAGAGAGAGAGGGAGGGAGGGAGAGAGAGAGAGAGAGAGAGAGAGAGAGAGAGAGAGAGAGAGAGAGAGTAATGTCAATGAGTATTATTTCAAGTACTTATTATGATTTAATTATGATATTTTTTCTTTAAATGTATCTGGGTACTTTGTTTTTAAGAGGAACACAACAGAAATAAGTGTCATGTGTTTTTTTTTGTGATATCCTTGCAATTTTGTTGTGTATTTTTAAATCTATGTATATAATTACAAAAAAGTTATAGTTGAATTTCTTGTACAAAAATATACTGTACTAGTCAACCCATCAAAGCTAAGCACAATGTAAACTATGCTGACAATATACTAAACCATTAAAATGAATTTTCATCTTTCAAAATATCAGACAATAAAAAACTAAAATAAGTTCCACTCACCTCCTGTTGCCAAGAGGTCATCAACAATGAGTACCTTCTCACCAGGTTTCACACTATTTGACTGCATCTCAAAAATATCCTAAAATGAAAACATAACACCAGATTAAACATTTTAATGTATGCAATACAAACAAGTCAAAATAAGTTAAGTGATACGAAGTGATTAGGTATAAATGCTGGAGTATACTGATGTCTCTGGGTTGTGATTAACCTCTTCAGTTGATGTCATGAGGCGTTAGTGGGTACATGAAGGATGCTGGCATCAGCATCTTGATTATATATACGAGTATTTTTTGTAGTTGTACATGAATTACCCCCAGATTCTGTGAACTGGTTTGATCACATTTTGTGTCTGTTATTACTCAGAGTATAAGAGAACATGTAATACAGCAGTAACTTTATATTTTATAATGCAAGTAGTGTGATGCACCATATATATGGTAGCTGATGCTGCACATGAGAATTTGACTCATAATGAAGTGGTCAATCCTCTGCCAACAAACTGATACCATGTAGCTGAATAAAATAATTTGGCATTACAATACATAGAGTGTTGCCTCAAGTTTTAGTGATTCGAAAATCATAGTCAACAGGAGTTGACATTGAACAATGAACACCCACAGTACATGTGATTCTAAAGAAATGACAGGAAATCATCTCATTACCATTCATCACACACAGATAATACAGACAGCAATCTTACATTTCTTATTAAAGTGACAAGAATTATTGTCTCTCACAGTGAAGTCATAGATTTTCATTCATTGAAAATCAAGGCTACAAATGAATGAGAGAAAGAGATGAGAACTATTGAATATATATATATATATATATATATATATATATATATATATATATATATATATATATATATATATATATATATATATATATATATATATTAGATTTCTGTCAATTTTCATATTTTCAGACATACCATTATTTTCCCTTAATCTAATGCTGCAATGTGGCAACATAAATGTTTACACTTTGCAGCAATGTTCATGATAGCTTAAGATTTTCATATCATTCAAAAGTGTGTGTTTTCACCCAGCCACCCTTAAAAGAGGGTGGCCCTTTGTTATATACTGTACCTAGGACCATAGGTCTCCTACAAGAGATCTGGGGTAAAAAATTTATCCTTTGGTTATATGTATGTACATGCCAATGGCCTTTCCTCTCCAGGAGTGGCCAAGTAAAATAAATTTCCTTCATTTTCTAGAAAAAAAAAATTACAAATAACTCAAGCCATCATGATTTATTCCATTCCTAAAAATTTCCTAGAGCCACTTTTCCTCAATTTCTTATCTAAGTGAAGGACTACAATTTAGGTTCTCTAAAGAGGCTACCTACCTCTCCATACTCCTTGACAAAGGAAACCTGCTTCACTTCTCCAGGAAGCTTACCCTTCTTTCTGATGGGAATAAATGGTTTCTTCAATTTAAGAGCCAAGGGAGTCCCAAACAGAAATCCCCTGGATTCGAGTCCAACAATTACATCCACATCTGGACACTTAGCTTTCACAACGTCAAGAAGAACATCAATTAGAACTTCAAAGTCAGCTGGATTGTGAAGTAATGAAAAGATGTCCCTGAAATATTGAAAGATAAATTTATTATCCGATTGTAATCCATGTATTTACCTAACTGTAGTGTACAGGAAAAGATCAATGCTCACTAGATCCCATCTACTCTATTTACAGTATTTTCCAACTATAGCTAACTCTACATAAATCTGTATTCAAGAGGTACGTTTTCTGATCCTGTAAATTTTTTCAAGGACCATATTTGTGTTAAGGGGATGGAGGATGGGGGGGGTCACCAATTAAATGAAACAGCCTTGCTTTGGATGTGCTGTATCTTGATGCATTGCTTCTGACCCAGAGTTGTAGGTGAGATGCAGGGATGACCCATCATCCAGGAGCCAAGAAAGGAAGGGGTGGTGAATGGGAGTGGAGTGGAGTATGTGGGGATGGAATGGGTGGGAGTGGATTTATGCCTTTTGCCTTTGGCTACCTCCCTTGTAAGAGGAAAAAAAAATGGTATATGTATGTATATTTGTGTTATATTCCCCTCCTAAAAATCTCTATAATAATATATACAAGAAAATACTGGCAAGCTGTATTCATCCCAACTACCTGGTGTTGTGTTATGTCTTTGAGTCTCCTACCTACAATGTCTGCTACCTTTTTTGTTAGCTACCATATCACAATGCAGCTTTTGATGCACCCCAAAGAGATTTCACCGCCTTCTCTATTTTCCGCATGAGGGGACGGAGAGGAGGGTGTCACCAATTAACCCATTAAACTCCGATGACAAGATTCTTGTCATTTGGTCAAATAAAACAAAAAAATCATAAAACACCAAAATGTTTGATCAAACACCAGAAAAATATGACGTCAGTCCTCGCACGAAGCGAGGACTGACGTCATATTTTTCTAGTGTTTGATCAAACATTTTGGTGTTTCATGATTTTTTTGTTTTATTTGACCAAATGACAAGAATCTTGTCATCAGAATTTAATGGGTTAAGTGAAGCAGCTTTGTTGTCGAGGTACTGTGTCTTGCTGCACTGCTTCTGACCTGGGTGGTGGTCAGGAGACAGGGATGACACTTTATCCATGGGGAGCTAAGATGAGAGAGAGGAAAGGGTGGTGGATGGGAGTGGAATGGGTGGGAGTGGGTGCATGACTTTGACTTGACTAACTCCCTTATAAGTGGAATGAAACCATTGGAATAGAGATCAATACACCATGTAATAAACAAAAGCTCTACCACCTAGGAATTATGTTCAATGCACAGAACCTTCATTCCCTACACAATAAATCCAACAGAAAAAGAAAAGATTAAATTAATGCATTCAGTCATCACAATCTTTGAATTTGAGGAACAAAATTAAAATCTTATCATAGCACATTCTAGTTCCCTTCAACAAGAAGTACAAAAGAAAATTTATGAAATAGTAATAAAATCAAGCCTTAAGGAAAGTTTTCATGGTCATACCAAAATAGAACTCCTTTCTTTGGAAAATCTGGATATTTCTTGATTTTGTTTTGTAGAGCTACAATGCGGCTGTCTGCCATCTCTGTAGACACCTGTCAATGAAAAGAATAAAAAATTAATTTGAACAAAATAACATAATAACCTGAGCTAAGGTCTGGCTAAATAAAATCATCCGAGATATAATACATCTTACTGAAATTGTTCTGAGAATTTTTTACTTTGTTAACCCAAAACCATGCCCCAAACCTAATTAGGTTAACCATTTAGTATAAGGTGAGAAGGTAGTTCATACACCATTAACAACCTTCCCATTACTAGATAAAAATGATACACTCGAATTCAAACATTTAATTAAAATTGCCCTAACATATCTTCATGAGCACTGCACCCATTCTTACTATACAACACCAGTCTGCATTCATCAGTGGTGCCATGCAACAACTTTCTCTACTTCGAACCATTAACCTAACCTACATGTTTGATATACTGTCAGAAATCATTAAGACAAGTGGTATCGACTTCCACAAAAAGAAATATTGGAAGAGATCCGAAATCGTGGGAAGGACCTATTGGGAAAGAATTACATTTTCCCATCCACTTACACCTACCTTCGCCTGTATTCCCAATTCAAATGTCAAGCAGAGTACGTTGTACCCCCCGTGTAATAACCTCTCAGCAAAAGTACATCTGCCAACTCCAGCGTAGGAGTTGGTGATTTCCAATTAGTAATTTTACTTTGCTTTATTATTTGTTTACTGTTTTATATAATTTAGTCTCTACATCCAACCTATGCCCCGCTACTAGTATGAGTTGTCACTAACTAGTAATGAATGTCGACAAAGCCACGCAACTCTTCCGCTACCGAGTGAGAAAAGTGGGGGTGGGATGGGACATAGATAAACAGAATAGCCATATTGAAAAAAAAATACAAGCGGTAGGAAAGGGACTCGACAAATAAGCTATCATACTTTCACTACGGAGGGTATGCTACGAGGATGAATGAAATAACCTGGTGGCAGCCATTATTAGTAAAAAATATATATATATATCACCCGATACCGAAAGGACAAGAGGAACTTTTAATAAGTGCCGTGTGAGGCGCTGCGATATGACCAGCATAATTGCGTAGCAGAAGCTGAATGCCGCCATAATAATCACTTCACACAAGACCATCCCCTGACTCGACGTCAACGACTTCCCTTCAGCAGGAAGTTTCTCAGTAACCCAAGAGCTACCCTTTATACCAACTGCAACTTCATTGCCATCTAGAGGTTCTTTGCACGCTCATCTTTGACTTAAAAGAGGCCCATTTCCTTCAAGAACAGATAGATGTCAATCCAAACTCTGCCCTCAACTCCTTAGGAATGATCCTCCACACTGACTCCTATCTCTTCATGAACCACCGTTGACAAGTAATTTCTCCGTTATGAGCAGGGGTGTCCGTATAAAATTTTGTAGTGGGTGAGGGTTAAATATGTTATTTGATTAATAGTATAATGTTATCTCAAGATAAACACTTCATACGCATACATTTACACGTTACATTTTGACCTTTATCAATCATGCAATAATATTCTAAGTTAATATTTAAAAAATGACAAAACTATACGTGATGACAGGTAAAGTTTCGAGCACACCATGGATTTCTATAGGGGGGGGGCAACTGCGCTCCGCTAATGTCGAACTAAACGACTTCCATGAAATTAACACCACGAAGAGAACGAAAAGACGTAGAGACTGAACAACTTCACACCAGGCTAAATGACCCCCCTCATGGTTCAATAGCCTTAAAAAAAAAAAAACATGAAGTTCCATCTCCTTCAGTTGTCAGCATTGACTCCTGTCCTCGTGAGTCTTGACTCATGAGTCAGGTCTCCTTCAGGACTCAGCGTTCTTCGACTCATTCAGACCTAACGACTGTCTCCGTGAATACATGTCACTAAATCCGTGCTGTCTACGTGTCAGGACAGAAGTGAATCAAAATCCATTGCACGTTTGACATCTGAACATTACAAAGACCATGAGGTCTTCGTGTGATGGACGCACACACACAAATCCACTGAAAGGCTACATTATACATGTTACTGGTATAACAACATTATACATGTTACTGCCATAGCAACATTATACATATTACTGCCATAGCAACATTATACATGACTGTCAGAGCAACATTATATTCTTTTAAGTGTAAGAAGGGTTGGATGAGTCAATAATTAATCAATCTCTATATGGTTGTGATCCGTGAGGCCACCGTCCCATCTCCGCACCCCGCCCAACCGTTGCTCTAAACCAGGGATTCTCAACCTGGAGTACATGTACCTCCAGTGATAAATTTGTACTTTTCAAGGGTTACGTTAAGTTTAAGAGAATAACCACCCATGTACAATACATGATATTGTACTCTGCATTCAGACTGCACAATGTTTTTTCCTCATATTAAGCAGTTAAATCAAGAGTAAGATTAATACAGTTTGTTAGTACTGTTCAGTTTTGGTTACATTGTTTTGAATAGTTTAGTATACTTTACTTAGTAATGATCATTATGAATAATTATTAAGAAGACATATAAGTGATGGATAAAATGTCGTATAAATTACCTGAGTTTAGTTCATTGGGGTTATCACAAAAATATCTTATACAGTCTACACAAATTTCATAATAGAATAATATTAGAATATAAATTTCATCGCTTTCCCCCGCCCCTCTATAAAGATGCCCAAGGGGTACAGAGGAACAGAAAAGTTGGGAATACCTGCTCTAAACAAATGAGTAAACATTCGGGCATTTACAGATACAGATTATTTCATAGGACATCCTTAAGATTCCATAATCTATTCAGTGCCCTTACATGTCTGATTGCCGCTCCGGAGCAAAGTGCTGTGACGCCCCCTCCCACCTATTTCCTACCTCCTCCACTTTTACTATTTTAGCTTTTGGTTTGCGCAGTAAACAGGTTTTAAATTTTGTATTTAATGTCCTTATTGCAGAAAGGATAAGGACAAATATTTCATATTTTGTTGATTCAAATGCAAAATTTGTCGATTACAGTAAAATATTCAGGGTTTTTTTTGGGGGGCCTTTTTTCATCATTATTTTGTCAGCCTTGTGGGCGGCAAGTCCAGGCTAGAATTGCCGCCCACCCCTGCAAGTGCCGCCCCCGGGCATATGACCCCCCCCCCCATGTGCCTGACTATATATCAACACCAAACTGTTCTACTGAGTTCAGGATGCGCTACAGTGGCAATGGAGTGGCACCAGAAAGAGGAATTGATGAAACTGCTATTACCTGAAAAATGGATGTTACCTCTATCACCACTGTTCCCCTCTCTGGTCCCGTCACCACTCTGTGTTGTCGTCTCTATGTACCGTCTTCCGTGCATTTACTTTCTTAGAGTACGTCTTTCACTGTATTTTCTTTTCGCCAGTCTTTGTTACGTATGATTAGTCACTATTTTCATCTGTAGGAAGTTTCTATTACTCTAAGAGAGGGGATTTAAATGGAGCTTAATTTTTCTTTCTCTTCTACCCGAATGTAATTACACTTGGATCTTCAAGTTACACCAAGGGACTCCCGTCAAGGATCCTCAATTTGTTTACTAGGTCGTGCAATGACGTCATGATTTCTTAAGTCCAATGATCTTTACTTTTATGTTTAAGATCCTCCCCTAAGGGCGTGATCTTTCAATCTTGAACCAATTGAATTTTCCCCTCCTCCAGCCCCTCTCCAATCAGAAAGGTTGTTACAAACCCCGCATGCAATATTGCTGACTCAAGCAATCTTGAAATCAATGCACACCTGACAGTTTACAAACTGTTACATCAGCATAAAAATGAAAATTACACTGCAATAAAATCGGGTCCTCAGTGGCTGTTTATAAATATTTAGGCGGGGAGCGAGGTTGTGCAACTCCTTCGCCTCCTCGCCTTCGGGTATTATGTTAATACATAAACTATAAAAATATAACATTCGTCATTTACCTCCCCTTTCTACCCACTTTTCTACCAGGCTCTTACACTGAAGGTTTGTTTGGGAAGTGTGTGTGTTGGTGGGTCTCGTAATAGTATACATGTACTAGAGGACATATCTCCTACCCTCCCACACCTAAATGAGGCAAATTAAGTGCGAATAAAGCATATGTCAACTGCACCACTTCATCATTTTACTGCACATAATTCGCATCCATTGCACTGTAATAAATTCAACTCGTGCACTGGACGACTATCTGGTACATTTTACAATACCCAGCCTGACTAGGACGTTATGCGTTACGATCTTGGCAACGATGATAAAAAAATATATATATAGAAAAGGTGCGTGGTTAAATGTGGTTTGTCATCCAGAGTCCAAAATATGTGTGTCTGGGTGGGTGGGTAGGGGGGATATCACAGTCCCGCTGTCCCCCAATCCAAACAATTGGAAGCTTACACACCAGTAAATGACGGTAATCAATAACTTCGTTTGGTTTCAGAAAACAATTCTGGTATCCAATATTGCAGCAGTTTTCTTTAGTACGCGTGGCGTTCCATATCAATGCAGTCTGTCGCCGTGACTCTGTAAAACAATTTTCCTACTTGCATAAGCGTTTATGCTAACAACGTCAAAATCACTTAATTCATTTGATGTGATGGTGAGTATGAATAAAGATTTCCTCATTAGCACTCTCGTGTTAAGAGTGCACGGCTATATTCAACCTTCCACTTACGTGTAATAGCAAAATGAATTATTTGCGTGAGGAAGAAAAACAAAATGGATGACATGGCACTCCATTAGCTGCTTGTCATAAATTGCTATGACAAAGACGCCACCGACACGATTTATCAGTTAAAGGGTATCATTTTCACGAGAACTATATCTAAACAAACATTTTCTTAACACTTATTGAGAGACGTTTTGTTGAAAATATTTGTCATAATGTTATCCATTTTCACGAGAACTATGTTTAAAACAAACATTTCCTTAACACTTATTGAGAGACGTTTTGTTGAAAATATTTTGTCGTCTACTAGTTTGCATTCTAAACACAGCATACAGTGCCATAATTTGGTGATGACGTCACGAGGGATACCAACACAAGCCCTGTTAATAATAATAAAAAAAATGTCAAGTAGCGAAACAGACTATTCCTTTAGCGATACTGAGAGATTTTCATCGTCTTTTGGGAATAGTCCCGACCCCCTAAATATCTTTGATAACAGCCAATATCAGGGAATAGACGGCTTAGTCACGGGCTGTCAATCTGAACCGGAATATCTCTCCCAAGAAGAGTTGGCGTCTCCAGACTTCGATCAACCCGAAAACATGTGTAAATAAAAAATGACAAAATCTAAAATATGCCCCTTCTGTAATTTACTCTATTAAATTACAGTCTGGTTTTATTCTAGTTACCGAACAAAGTTGGGTTATGTGTTTGGTGTTTGTATGAAAATATTGGTCAAAACTCCTTAGTCAAGCTTATTGATGAAACCCTTCGTAGCAATCATTGCCCTTTTTCCTAGTGCAAAACCACAACACTTAATATCCTGAAAAGAACTCAGGGCAAGTATAAGGTGTGCGAATTGTCATCATCTCATGATGGCAACTCCTACGTACCCTTGCAGGCGACACAATGCACCTGTATGATAAATTAATGTGTATTTCATACAAAATATGGTGAGTTTTATACTATGAATACCTTAGGCATAAATGTATTCCATTTCAACACCGATTTCTTTTTTGTTTTTTTCCGTAACGGATAGACGAAAATTGGGACGAGGTGGCAGGAACGCTATCTGTGATTTGATTCGATTTATTTCAGTATCAAACCATTTTACAAGCAATCCGAGCCAATACCAATACAAAATAAATAAAAATACAATATACAGAATATAGACTGAGTCACAGATAAGAATATAACAGTTACAATATACTAAGGATAACTCAAAAAAGCCCAATGAGGGGTTTACTTCCAGTTTCCGTGGGTATTATCGTGCGGGTTTCTCTCTCGTAGCATGCGGATTCTTCTTAGATTCGCAATAGATTCCTCGAGGAAATTGTCTACACAAATAGATGATGAGGCTGCATGGTAGGTGCAATTGGCTCGAGTGGATTTCCCAACGCATACCCACTTTACATGTCTGGCTATTTCCCTGTCCGGCTTTGGAAAGGTAAACACCCAGACTCCTCCTTTACTGCGATTTTTGCTACAGATTCACATAGATGATAGAACATATATTTTTGTGGACTTTCCTCTTCTTTGGTGGTTGACCCTCTTCATCAATCACTTTCTGGACACACAAGTCTAAGTTTGATATTAGGTAGCTTGCGTCACGTAACACGACCACGATGAATTAAAAAAACATTGACGTAACTACGAGGTAGATGGCGCCACGGGTAGGTTCTGCAAAAATTGCCGTAGCAGCCGAATTTTTTGCCAGACATGATTTCAATTAAAAAAAAAGTTTTTGTGTAATTTATTTAGGTAATCTTATCTTTGATAAATAATAGAAACTTATTCCGGTACAATTAGACACCTTTTTTCACGGTGGCTACCCTCGGTAGCTGAACAAGATTGATCAAGTTTCCATTTCCCTCCCCTCATTGCATCTTTATTAGATTATTTTATATCATTACTCATGGACAACAAAATGGAGACTGAAATTGCGTTTTTAACCAATTTAGAATATTTCTTTTTTACATAGTCTTATTTTGAAGACTTTCTAATTCATCTTGGGTGATTTCTATCCGAAATGGAGGACATGGCTTGAGGAATACAAACCATTATTTTTTCTTTTAAAAGTATTTCTATACATTCCACTGTTTCTGTCTTCCTGATATACTTATACTTAACGTTTACAATTCTTAAAAGCCTGTACCTTACTTTCAATATACGTGTTCATACTGTCACAATTTTCGGATTGTGACACCCGGCTCGCTGTATCCCCCTTCCCATTTTCTTTCGTCTGATTTCTCCCCGTTTCGGACTCCAATTCCCTCTCCTCTTGGGAATTACTGGAATTCTTAAGACCCCTAGTAACTATTTCTTGATATTTCTCCTTCTCCTTATCCTCATCAACTGTTGTGCCATTTTGACAATCAATTACAGTGCCTTAACGAAGTGAGAGACTTCTAAATATCTAGAGAAACCCCCCTCCCTTTAGATTCGTGTTCCCATAGCCTAGCCCAAGGTCTAAATATACAGGTCAGACCGTTTACATTCTTCTGCGCAGCTTCTGACGTCATTTGGCTGAGTCCATTTTCTCTTTGTGATACACTGAAGAAAACTGTGAAACGCCAAGGAAGACAGGAACTATAATATTTTATATATTATATATATATATATATTATATATCATATATATTATATATTCATATATATAGACAGGAACTATAATATTTTATATATATTTATATATATATTTTATATAATATTTGTCAGAATATAACTAATTGCGTGGAGCGATGCGAGCGAAGGCGACGTCATTTTCGAACGACGGACCAGCTTCAACTGACAGCTATAGGACCCGCTAACCCCACTTTGAACAGCCAGGTGACGTTCACGGGCCCGCTGCGCCAACTCCCTCGAAATTCGGTCGGAAGTGGTTAGACCTTATATTCTTAGATCTTCTTAGATCTTGGCCTAGCCCAACGGTTTTCCGCGCCCAAGCACAAAGCGACCTTGTTCCAGCTTCGTGCGAACACCCCCACCCCCCTGCGCGCTGCCACATATTTGTTTAAGCTAGGCAATTAGAATAATTAAGATCGTATCTATCACGCTCGTGAATATTGTCTACCCTAAAGGAACAATTGGAACTGTGTCATCTTTCGCATAAACATTGTTCGCAGTTCCCTTCAAAACTAGTGACGGAGACGTAGAACTATTGGCAACATTGGACGTTGGTTGGCGGACAATTTGACCTCATATGCCGCGGGACACAGGGCAGTCTCTCCATTGAGTTCATCTAGGGAGGTCGGGTCGTTTTGTGTCTCGGAACTTCATCGCGCCCTCTCCTCCCTTTGCGGCTTTCGAGAACCTTCTTCCTCTAGTGACTGATTACGTGTAGTAAGACCCGACAAGTGATATGGGTACAGACCCCTCCCGCCGGAAACTCCTCAAAGTGCAGTGTACGATTGACCAGGAATACGTCGGTGAAGTGTGTTGCTGGCAAAGCCCATCTCAGCGCCCGTCCTTCCACCAAGCTACGAGGTCGGTCAGTTTCCCGCTCCGATCCACACAAAGCCTATCTTCGTTTGCGGGGTCACGTTGCTAGATTAGGCTACAAGTCGCAAATTGGGCTACTTTTGAAAGCTCGACGCGACTTGAATTTGAGTTTTGCGACTTGCGATATTTTGGGCTACTTTTGAAGTAAGTTGGGCTACTAATGAGAAGACTGGTAGTTATTATTTCTGCATTCATGAAGACTAATAGAGTAGTGATTATTTCTGCATTCAGGAAGTAATTTTGGCATATTTTTGGCGACAGCTGGCATTTTTTTCTTGGTAAAACCAACCAGGCAACCCTAGTCCGATTTGAGACTGCTACGTAGGATGAAAATTAACAGGAACGTATTCAACGTGCTAGATCGTCCTGCTCGCTTCTCGGTCCACAGACGCACAGTACGAAATGTACGTATTCGAATATGAAAATTAACAGGAGCGTATTCAACGTGCTAGATCGTCCCGCAGAGGTTCAGTACGAAATGTATGTATTCGATTAGTCAGCCTATGTGACGGGCGATTGAGGATTATATTGTTGTGAGCTCCACAGATCTAGAAATGAAGAGGTGGTCAAACTACTAGAAAACGTTTCAGTCTGCCTGGTTAAAGGATCCCCTGTTTGAAATATGGTTAGCGGAAGTGAAAGAGGATTGAAATATGGCACGTTGTAAAGTTTGTAGAACGAACATGAGAGCTCACAGAACGGATTAAAAAAAATCACAGTGAGTCGTAAACAAACAAAATGTATCGAAAGTAAGTGACAAGCAAATGAGCAAGTCTGTTCTATCAAAGAAGGAAGATAAACTTAGTAAATTTTAAATTCGTCTCTCTGTATATGTAGCATGTCATTCTTCTATTCAGTCAATTGATCATGTGAATGAACTCTTGAAAGTAGAAATGCCGTCAACATCAAGTACGAGCTCCTGCAAAATATATATATATATATATATATATATATATATATATATATATATATGTATATATATATATATATATATATATATATATATATATATATATATATATATATGTATGTATACATACTTATATATTGGGCTACTTTAGCCAGAAGTTTGCGCCTTTTAGTCCTGCATCTCGCGACTTTCGACAGTTTACATCTGGCAACTCTGTGCGGGGTTAGTACCCGCTCGGACCTTAATTCTGAAGGTGGTCCGGAGCCGTTCATAAACACGGTTTGTTGTCCACGCGATGCCACTGTTATCAGCTCCCCGACCTCAGGGAGAGCAAAGGGGCTTTATAGAGTGCACACAAGAAATGTATTGTGCATGCTCACTAACAAAGCATCAAAATGTCAGTGTGTAAATAATTATCCAATATTAGTTTGCCATATTAAATTTACTTTTGCTATTTACTAAGTTTGACCGTATCTACCTGCCCCTCAAAATGGCAATATGTCACCGGTTGGAATAGCCAACTCTATGCACAGGGTAGGTGGAAGTCTGGGGGAATGTATTATATTTCCTAATGTCCTTTTTCATTATTTTTCAGAAATGGGGAAACTTTAAGAGAAATAACAATATCTAACCCATGGTGGGGTGGGAACCTGAGCCGTAATTTGCTTAGTGTGAACCAAAAACGACAAATAAATCCATCAATTTACCGAAACCCTGCACTGGAAATCAAGTAACATTATCCCCAAGTATTATTAATTATGAAAGAATCCAGGTCCGATTTTCTGTAATATAGGCGATTGTCGTCGTTAACACATCGACGTTGATATGTGAGCAGTACTCGCCCGATTAGTACTGCAGTCCGTATTTAATTGCCAGTATTAGGCAATACCTATCCAGAAGCATTAACTTCCCTAAAAAAAATAACCTATCACCATCACTTAAAATCACTTCAGCTCACCTAACCTAATCGAAACTAAACAGAGGCACCAGAAAACTAGTATCCCTTTTTTATCATGTATGCTGCCAAGCTACTTTAGTCTATATTTTGGTACTCCTTCAATAAAGATGGGATTAAACTTACCTCAATGAATCCTTTCCATACCAAAGGATATTTTTTTATTCTGGTTGCTGCCAAACTTTATTGTTCATTTGTTATCCCTTCACCAACAAAAGGCTTTATGTTTTATTTTGTAGAACAAAACAGTAATAAATTAGTCAATACGGTGTCTCTTGCATAAGACCCATAACCCATAGAAAGTGCTGGTATTCATAATATTTTTACTGCTTTTCAGATCCAGTAACACTGTCGTTAGAGGCAAGATGTACACTTGTCATTGCAGGAGCAGTGCATTGTAGGTTTGATATAAATGTATGAATATATATATATATATATATATATATATATATATATATATATATATATATATATACACTGAATGGTTCCCAGTGATCAATTAATATATTTTTTCCAACCACATATCACTTTTAATTCCGTACCATCGCAAACGAGACTGAGAATCGCTCGAAGGAGGCATCCGTGGAAATTGAAACGTAGACGAGCCGAGGATTCGAACCCAGCTAACCCGTAACAAAGTTACATTGACGTAACCCAATACGCTATCAAGAGAGATGTATATATATATACTGTATATATATATATATATATATATATATATATATATATATATATATATTGCAGTAATTCACAAGGCACACGTGAAAATAATATGCAGAAAAAAAACACTGGGAAATAAGAAGCTTAATCCGAACGTTTTCGTCTATTTAAGACATTATCAAGGAATACACAGTTACAGAGACATAGGTGGATATATATATATATATATATATATATATATATATATATATATATATATATATATATATACATATATACATAAAGTAGTAGACAAGCTAGGAACATGGAAAGGACACACAAGATGCTTCATAATCAGGTTGAGACGTATGTTTACTTTTAAGGACGTTTGGTCACATGACGTTACGTCACCCCGGCCTAGTAACACTTGGAGATTTTTTTTTACAATTTTATCAATAATAAAATCATCAAGTTTATATAATCCTAAACTTAAATTAATATTATGGTCAAAGGTTTGCTTAATGTGACTGGATTCGATAATGTTTCTTTCTAATAAAGATCTACAAGAAATTATTACATTAGAATTATCCCAGTCAGTAGGATGGTTGTGGTCTCTTACATGGATAAAAAGGCCACTGGAACTTTGCCCACTCCTTACACTATATTTGTGCTGATTTATCCTAGTTTTTAAGTCTTTACCAATGACGGAAATCATGTTGCTTTGGATACAGCCCTATAATAAATATCCAAAGCAACATGATTTCCGTCATTGGTTTGTTTAACAATGCAGTGAAGCCACCACCACCCGTGACCACACCCTATGTCAATACACCCCAAACCCCCCCTCCACCTCCTCCCACCCACTCCATCCATCTTCCCCCCAACCGACCTCGCAACCCCCTAACCCCCAACCCTCTCCTTCCCGTCTTAATGAGAACCCAACCCCTCCCATTTAATCCTTCCCTACCCCTTCCACCACCCAAGCCGGCTAGGTTCGTATATATAAGTCACCAACCGACGATTTCCTTCGTCATTTCTTTGAACGTTTAATTTTTGTAAGTAGCGGTCACCTACGGCCCATGTATCCAGATAGGATTTGTATTATTGCTGATTTATTGATATCTATTTCTATATAGTGAATTTTGTTTAGGTTAACACCTTTTTCTTTATTTCTGTATGTCGATAATATTTATGTTACAGATTTTCCTGAAGATGTCTCTTTGCAGACGAAACGTTGAGAACAAATGAATCATTTTGGCAACTTGGTTTATGCCCACCCTCCAAATGGCAGAGTATTGGTTAGAAAGCTGGAGAATACCCATAAGAAGATTAACCTCCTTAATGCTGTCGACTTTAACAACACATGCATATATATATATATATATACATATATACATATATAAATACATATATATATATATATATATACATAAATGCATGAGAAATCACATAAACTCGTGATTCTAAATATGCGGAAAAATCATCAAGGAAAAAGATAAACGGATGACCAAGCGCTTTCGTCTATTCAGACATCCTCACCCTGAGGATGTCTGAATAGACGAAAGTGCTTGGTCATCAGTTCATCTTTTTTCTTGGTTTATATATATATATACATATATATATATATATATATATATATATATATATACACAAGCCGCGGGCTTCGCCCTCCCCGGCTTCGCCGGAGGCTTGGCTGCGCAAACAGCGGCCTACGGCCGCAGCTTTCCGCACTCTAATCCCTCGTTTTCCCCTTCGGCCTCGGTCTCGAGGCGGAACCCCAACACGGGATCCCCAGCACGAAGAATAACGCGAAGAAGAACGCGAGGAAGAAGAACGCGAAGAAGAACACGAAGAAGAACGCGAAGAAGATGAAGAAGAACGCGAAGAAGAAGAAGAAGAGTACCACCTGACCCCGACTTACCCAAGCGCTTTTTCAAGAATATTTTTAGGACAAAGTGTCACCGTAATACCACCTGTCCCCGACTTCCACAGCGTTTTTTAGAAGAATATTTTTATTTAGACTTAGATACATTATATATATATATAAATACATACATTATATAAATATATATATATATATATACAGTATATATATACATTATATATAATATATATATACATACATATACCAAGGCTTTTTCCCCCTTACAAGGGAGGTAGCCAAAAAGGAAAAGGCATAAAATCATTCCCACCCATTCCATCCCTGAATACACTCCACACCCCTCCACCCTCCCTCTTATCTTAGCACCTCCTGGATGACGGGTCATCCCTGCACCTTCTCCACTGCCCTGGGTCATTATATATAATATATATATACAAACATGTACCATACACATACCAAGGCTTTTTCCCCCTTACAAGGGAGGTAGCCAAAAAGGAAAAGGCATAAAATCATTCCCACCCATTCCATCCCTGAATACACTCCACACCCCTCCCCCTCCCTCTTCCCTCTTATCTTAGCACCTCCTGGATGACGGGTCATCCCTGCACCTTGTCCAATGGCCTGGGTCAGAAGCAGTGTCGCAAGACACAGCACATCCACAGCAAGTCCGCTTCATTAAATCGGCGACCCCCCGTCTCCGTCCCCCCCCTGCATAACAGAAGACGGGGAGAAATCCCTTCGGGATGCGTCAAATTTTGCTCACACATACATACATACATACATATATATATATATAAATATATATATATATATATATATATAGATAGATATATACATATATATATATATAATATTATACATATATATTATATATAATATATACATATAATATATATATATATATATGTGTGTGTGTGTGTGTGTGTGTATATATATATATATATATATATATATATATATATTTGATGCAGGGATGACCCGTCATCCAGGAGGTGCCATGAGGAGAGGGAGGGAGGAGGGTTGAGGGGAGTGGAATAACAATAAGTAGGAAACGGAATGGGTGGGAGTGGTGTCTATGCCTCTTTCTTTTCGGCTACACCCCGTGTAAGGGGGAGGGAGCCTTTAGTATATGTATGTATAAATATATATATATACATTTATATATGTATATATATATATATATATATATATTATATATATACATATATATATATATATATATACATACACACACACACACGACAGTCGAAGTGACAACTAAGTTTGGAACTCCACGAAAGACTTCAATTTTCAAGGATCTCAACGACAAGGGAGTACCTGTGTTGTATCAATAGGGAAGGGGAAAGCTAGTGGTGTAGTGGGAGTGTGAAGAAAAGGGAGAAAGGGGGGGATTACTGAGGAAAATGGAAGGAAATGAGGAAGGGGACGAACGGACCCCGAAAGTCAGAAGGAATGTCAACAAAAGATGCGCAGACGATAGAGGTGAAGTCGAAGAGATTAATATAATTGAAAAAAAAAATAGAAATATAGATAAGAGCAGCGCAATGGAAGGTGAAGATAATTATTTCCATGGATTTAATGAGGGAGGAGATGACAACCTCCCCGATTAGCAAGTCTAGAGGAAAAACTAGCAAAAATGAACGAACAGTGGGAGGTTAGGTTCAGTCAACTTACACTAATTTCACAAAGAGTTAATACATTGGAAGAACTAAAGAAGGGAAATCAAAGCCTAAATAAAGAAATAGAAGAAATAAAAAGACAGTTAAAAAAAAGTAAAGGATGAGAATGAGGAATTAAAGAATAATAATGAAGAGAATAAAGAGTCCATAGAAAAAGAGGTTGGAAAAATGTCCAGGAAAATGGCAAAATTGAATTTAGGGATATAGTGAAACAACAGATGAAGGAACACACTAAGGACACAGTTGTTAAAGTGATGAGAAAGAAGGAGAACATAGTAAGAGACTTAGCAGATAAAAAAGAAATTTATAATTATGTTAGGAATGGAAGGAAAACATAATCCAAATAGGACTACAAGAGTAAGAGAGGAGAAAGAAAGAGTTAACAGGGTACTAAGAATATTTCAAGAAGGTAAACAGGAAATAGGGAAAAAATTGAAGAAATATATAGAATTGGGAAATACAATGTAGACAATTCCAGACCAATTAAGGTTAAATTCAGGTCACAAACGACAGCAGAGAATGTCTTATCAAAAACAGGAAAACTAGCTGAAAAAAATCAGTACAAACAGGTATGGGTAAAAAGAGATGAATAAAGAGGAAAGAGAGGATGAGAAAACAAAAAGAATCGAAGCTAAGAAAAAAACGAGAACAGAACAGAGTCAGACAAAGAGAAATTCTATTGGAGAGTAGTGGATATGAAAGTGAGGGAATGGTTCATAGTAGAGAAAAATAGAAGGGAATCAGAAAACAGGGTGGAAGTAGCAGAAAATTAAGTGTCCTTCACAAATATAGGTGGCTTAATAACAGGCTTTGCACCAACGCTCTCAGAACTATCTTATGAGGAGAGGTTGGTAAAACTTGAGCTACAGACATTGGAGCAAAGAAGAGAGGAGACTTGATAACTATCCATAATCATGAAAGGCATGGAAATTATTGATAGGATCTAATAAATGGGATAGTAGAGATACAAGAGGCCATGGAAAGAAAATCAAGAAAGACAACTATAGAAGAGACCTGAAAAAGAACAGCTTTCCCCACAGGATAATAGACGTTTGGGACAGATTAGATGAGAATGTGGTGTGTGCAAAAGCGATACGCGAATTTAAAAACAGACTAAACAAAACGAGATATGGAGACGGGACAACTTGAGCACAGCTCCCCTTCCCGTAAAATACAACTAGGTAAATACAAGCCAGAAGGATATAAAAGAAACGTACTTTTCTATGCAAATGCACTGAGTAGTAGAACAGAGTAATAGAAGGAATAGTTTAGTCTAAAACCATAAACAAACTTAAAGATAAGATTGATTGATAAAGACAGATATGAGGTCCTTCAAGTGTGGCTCCTTTCCTGTAGTACATTATAATTAGACAAAATATATCACACTGGTAACCCTAATGATCTATATGTATATGAATGGCATTATAGAAGGAATGGCAAGTTCTACAGTATATAGAAGTTGAAAAAGACTGCAGATTCTTAAAAAAAAATATTGAGACAATATATGACTAGAGTCAAGTGTGGTAAATGACCTTCATTAAAAAAAACTCGTTTATAGAAAATGGACAAAAGTACAATGAGACCATGAAAAGTTTAATCAGTAGGGTGTGGAATGATTACACTGGTCAACACCAAATTTCTTGTTTAATTTTTTTTTTCTGATTTAGGATAATTTTGATGTGCTGAACCCAAAAATCACACTGGTTTTGCTCAATCAGGTCAACTTTCTGAAGTACGCTACATATTTGTTTTTGACTGCTACTTCTGCACTATTAATGTGACTGGGATCAACTGAAAGAACCGAAGCAGCCTCAAGTATCCTGATCTTGAATCAGCACGTTTTCCCGTAGCTCAATGTGATGAAAATCCAGTACCTGTCTTTGGAGAACTTCTTGACATCAGTGACGAAAATTCCTCCAGTGTTCCAGAAGATGAAGAAGAAGTGGTTCTTAATGTTGATGCTCCACATCATTTTTCCCAAAAGGAGCTAAATGATGTAGTTCGTGATCTCAGCTTATCAAAGTCCTCTGCCGAGCTATTGGTATCCAGATTGAAGGAAAAGAACCTCCTCTGTGACAGTGCTCGCATCACCTTTTACCACAACAGACATCAAGAGTTCCTCCATTTTTTCATTGAAGAGAAGGACTTGGTGCACTGTACAAATATTGCTCAGCTTCTTCACAAGCTTGGAGTGCCACAGTATGAAACTAAAGATTGAAGACTGCTCATTGACAGCAGCAAGCGATTGCTGAAATGTGTTCTGCTTCACAACGGCAACCAGTTTGCCCCTGTACCCTTTGCTTACTCGACTACACTGAAGGAGAAGTATGAATTAGTGAAGTATATGCTGGAGAAAATTTGTTATGATCAGCATGAGTGACTTATTTGTATTGACCTGAATAAGGTGAATTTTTTATTGGGACAACAGTCTAGTTTCACCAAGTATCCATGTTTTCTGTGCATGTGGGATAGTAGGGACACTGCTCAGCATTACACAAAGAAGGACTGGCCTGTGCGGGAGGAATTGGTGCCTTACAGAGCAAGGAACGTCATCAACAATCCTCTGGTTGACAGACAAGATACTCTTCCCACCGCTGCACATTAAGGTCGGCTTGATTTTAACATTTCACCAAAGCTCTAGACAAGGATGGTGGCAGTTTCACTTCTTGTGCCATGCTTTTCCAGGATTAACCATAGAGAAGTTGAAAGCTGGCATCTTTGATGGTCCTCAAACCTGTTAGTTCATCAGAGATCCTGAATTTGAAAACTCAATGAAAGAAGTGGAACTGAAAGCATGGAAGTCTTCTGTTCTGGTCGTGAAGAACTTTCTTGGTAACAACAAAGCCAGGAACTGTGCAAAACTTGTCACCAATATGCTGACTGCTTTCAGAAACCTTGGATGCACATTGAGCATCAAAATACATTACTTATTCCAACATATGGATTGGTTTCCTGAGAATCTGGGATCAATGAGTGATGAGCAGGGGGAGAGATTCCATCAGGACATAAAAGAGATGGAGACCAGGTATCAGGGACGCTGGGATGCAGTCATGATGGCTGATTACTGTTGGACTCTGAAGAGAGACATCCCTGCTGCTGAGCATTCAAGTGGTTCGAAGAAACGAAAGTTTATGCCCTGAATTTTGCACAATAATGATGTAACGTTTAATCTACATGTACTTACCTTTATCAATGTCTATTATTCAATTTACAGAAATTGAAGTTTGTAACATTTAATAAATACATTGTTAGATTTTTTCTCCTAAAACCTTTTTTGGATGAGAAATATTAACGAAAATCAACTGATAATGTCACAAAAATGTAATCAATTTAGTCAGAAGATCGGATTTTTCAAAATCAAATTAGCATAAAAACCTGACCTGATTGAGAAAAATGGATGTCATTTTTGGATTCAGCAGTGCAAAATGGCCCTAATTTAGTTGAAAAAACAAAGACAACTTACATTTTTTCTTTTTTGTAACCCAGTGTAATGAGTAAAAGAGGACCTGGATAACATTGGTAAATATTGATTTTGGCCCATGGGGAGGAGTAATGTTAATGTAAATTTGCTTGTTAAATATTTTCAGAATTTCTATTTCACTCATAGTATTTTTGTTCTCAGATGGCTAAGGCAGTGTCTTCTTATGTAAGACTATCTGAAGTTGGGAATTTAATGTAATTTGCCCTTCCTACAAACTCTGTAAAGCAGCTTCGAAGAGTCGAACCATATCTTCTGATCTCTCGCACATGTAGCAACGTTGAAAGCAGATTGGTAAGCTAGTATCCGTAACTGTTACTAACCATCACCAACACGTGATCCACACACATGCATTATGGTGCTCGCCTTGAGCAAGACCTGTATCTTGCAGACTTTACAGATTTCCCAATTGCAAAACACCTACATAAGACAAACAACATTGCCCCAATTACATTATCATAAGTTAATATATATACACCATGTCTAGCCAGGCCCACCAACCATTAAACCCCTATATAACAGAACTAACATCAATGCCTAGAATTATTGACTAACACGTCTCACATACGACAACCCACTAACCCCTTTTATCGGACGCCTGTGCCGCCGCCAAAAGATTTGTCCAAGTCACGCACCTGGCAGAGAAGAGATCTACCCAGGTCACGAGCTTGGCTGAGGGGACTCCCCAGGGCAGTGCCGAGGTCAAGCCCCGGCACCAGGAGTATTAGGTCAAGGACCTAGCTGTATATAATCTTCGTACCTGAAATAAAGCGAATAAAACCCGGCAGAGACTTTATCTCACCCCCAAACCACCATTCCTTGTATCTAAACACTGGTTACAGCACACATCCACACACCCGCACCTACAGCCACACACACACACACACACACACACACACACACACACACACACACACACACACATATATATATATATATATATATATATATATATATAAATTATATATATATACAATCGGTTAAGTCACTATCACTTGTCACGTGCTTGCAGAGGTTCAAGTTCTTGGCTATAGCCACGTTTCAATTTCTGCATGTATGCCTCCTCGAGTTTCTCGATGTTGATGGCTTAGAATGAAAGTGAATTGTGGTTGATAAATGTAAATCTGTTCACTGGGACCCATTCAGTGTTGTACAAATACTTTCCCGATATGTATACTTACCAATTGTACTATCATGGTGGAGATGGGTTGAACGCAAAATTTCGTGTAAGTGTATGTAACTTGAGCATACGAATATATAAGAAAAGTTGCGCTCAACTTATATTTTGATGGCGGAATCGGTTAAGTCACGTGCTAGCGGAGGATCGAGTCCTTGACTGTACCACGTTTCAATTTCTGCATGTGTGCCTTCTCGAGTTTCTCGGTGTTGATGGCTTAGAAATAAAGTCAATTGTGGTTGATAAATGCACACACACACACACACACACAATAATATATATATATATATATATATATATATATATATATACATACATATAATGCCTACTACGCAATTTACCTATATAATAACACAAAATAATTGGACCTTCTTCGTCTTGTAAATTTGTAATACGAGTAGAAGGTCAATTCAATATACTTTGATGGAACAAGTGAAGAAACTTCTTTATCGATAACAACTACTATCTGTGCTACGCCTACGCAACTCATACATACAAACACATTCAGATCACAAAATTCTTCCAATTCTAACCACCGAACTCCCTGCTCCACGAAACCCTCCTAGATCTTTCTTTGTCCTTACCTCTATAATAGAACAGGTGGTGACCATCTTGTAATTGTATCAGCTTT
The DNA here is from genome assembly GCF_046742065.1 of Oratosquilla oratoria. Lineage (NCBI taxonomy): Eukaryota > Metazoa > Arthropoda > Malacostraca > Stomatopoda > Squillidae > Oratosquilla > Oratosquilla oratoria. The sequence continues at coordinate 31,319,199 of NC_134781.1, read as the reverse complement.
TCTTCCGTTTTTCGGACTTCGCTCAGTCCTACGATGTCCCACTTGATGTTATGTAGTTCTTCCATTAGACTCTTCAGCCTGTGGTCTTTTGAGAGTTCTTACGTTGTAAGTATAATATATAAATATATATATATATATATATATATATATATATATATATATATATATATATATATATATACATATATATATATATATATATATATATATATATATATATATATATATATATATATATATATATATATAACGTGGAACAGCCTAAAAGATCCCCCATAAACTAATTTAAAAGATATTTTGATTGGTAGAGACGGGAATCCACAAGCGTGCTCCATGGTTATGGCTGCAAATTGGCAAAAACCAGTGTCATCCCCTCAACTGAATAAAGTCGCCTGACGACCAGATTGAATGTGTGCATGGCTATGAAGTCAATATGTACATGGTTTCATGAAGTCAAGCCTACCTTACGGACCAGAGTCACGCAGCATCATTTTATGATTGGAAACTAATCTCCACTTAAAGAAGAGTATTGGTAATTTTGAATTTTTTACCTCCTTTAAACTTCGCTCAAACTTTGTCCTCGATCACCTCAATGACCCCACCTCTTCTACGCGATATGGTCCTACTCAGACAGAAGCACTATAGTCCTTACGCTACAAGGAGTCCGTTCTGGGTAGGGCAGATGCAGGATTTCCCCTTAGTCCGACAATGCCAATTTGACCACCAATATCAAACCCTGTCAGCTTATCGCCCCAGTGACATCTCGACGTAGCAACATGGAGAAACAGCGTTGCCACATGTCGTATCGTGATATTCGTTGTACTATACAGTTTCCTTTACTATATACAGAATATATGAAAAAATACACAATAGATACAAAATAAGAGACAGAGGCATGTATTGAGGTTGATTTGGCAGCATCACGAATAAAACTACCTAGAGGTGGGTAACTAAAATGATGTAGTCAATAGTAGTGAAAAAGTGATGTTTTGAATGTATGGCCAATGTTGGGCAGACGATGCGTTTGAGTGAAAATGCGTAAAATCGTGAGACTCAGGAAGTCCAAACTTAAAGGTAATTTTAGCTCACCAGAATTATGATCTATTTATTTTTATTCATTTATTCAAATGTTTTTGTTTATCTATTCATTTATTTACATGTTTATTTTGTTGCTGAGTGGATCTCATTGCGCAGCCAATGACGCAAGTTATCAATCAAACAAAACTAGCCATTCAGAGTCCACTACCGAACAAAGGCCTCTCCTATCTTCCATGAGTCGTCAACATCCGCCACACTACTCTTGCAAACTTCTCCATCTCGTGGACAGCTCTTTGATATATCAATTCTGTTTCTTCCTCCAGTGAGCCAAACATCACCCACCAGCCTCATCAAGCCCTGTTTTAATAGGACAGTGTCGTCTGTAATATATTAGTCCAGGGATGGGCAATATTTTTAAGTGTGAATGGCAAAATCAGCCAAATATTTGATAAAACGTTTTCACGCGTGCCAACGGAATAAGATCGTATGCCTACACACGGTTATGGGCGCCCTCCACTCTCCTCCCAGGAGGCTGAGGGCCCCACTCCGCCGCCGAACGCAGCATGCAATTACCAATGGTCATACAATAGAAGTTGAATATTCATTAATTATTCTTTTTCAATGTGAGCTCGTGTGTTTCGCGTGCCGGAAAAACAAAGTGTGCTGGGTTTTGAACCCGTGCCAAATGTTGCCCAACCCTGTACCAGGGCTGCCGTCTCGTAGAAATTTGTACCAAAACGTAGAAAAATAGCGGTATGTGGCAACTGCGCGAGGAAAAATTGTCTACATATCAGCGGGCTCTTCAAAACATTTAAAAACTCAAGCTGTTGTTTAAAAAACATATATCTAGTTATCAAATAATAAATGGTACATCAACCTATATTATTTTTATTGGTAATTATGTTATCAAAATATTGTACCCCAAAAGATACGTTTTTACGGTGTAGAAAAAAAAATCTACGCTAAAGTTTCAGCTTTCTTTTAGCGATAATATAAAAAAGGATTTTCATATTTTACTGAATATGTTAGGGCATGAGGGCCTTATATACATTCAAGAATATATATAAAAAAAACTAGAACCAACATTTTGTCAAAGTTTGACATGTATGTCTTGCTATGAAAGTCGGCACACGCCTGAAGATAATGTATGCCCCGGTATGGCAACACTCTCCCATTCTACACGGCAGTGTAGAAACGCGGCAATGCTGCCCTGTACTAGTATATTAACATAATTTTTTGTCCATTTCCTTCCATTCTCATTCCTTTACGTGCACCACTCTCCTGCCACTGACCAATATTCACCTTAACCATTTTTTCTTTCATATGCTTAATTTCACACAAGTTCACTCATCACCTTCTGGTCCATAAAACGAACACATTTGTATCCATTTACCTCGAGATTTCTGTATTATTCAAGATTGAAATTTTGATCTACATAACATTTACTGGACTGTTCCTCACTTCTTACACTGATTTTACTCGTATTACTGCCACACACTACCTCCACTTGCAATCTTTGCCCTTATAGATTGCCACTACCCATGCTCAGGCGCGGATCCAGGAATGTTATTTGGGGGGGGGGGGGCGAACCGATAACCGATACTTGAAACACGCCGAGATATTTTAACCCCAAGAATAATGCTGTTGGCTTGGAGATTGGTCCAGAAACTTAAGTCTGTTTTGCTCGTAATTGTATGTAAAATCATATATAATTCACAAATATCATTCTAATCATAAATTCGCACTAAAAAGTGTTTATCCAAGGAGAATCAAACTCGAGATGAGTGAAAAATTTATATCATTATTAATGAAAATGACATGACATTAGATCGCGCTCTGCAAAACATGAATGTGTGCTTACTACTCAATTACCGTCAAATAATACAACACACCATTGATAATAATGGTATTTTGGTACCATAATACAACAGTAATACAACATTGACACCAATATACAACACAGCGCAACAACACATCAAGTGAACAGTAAACGGCGGTTCTTTTCCGAGAATTTGTTCGGGATTTGCTCCACGGAAATGGGAATAGTATTATGCACCGAGAGCAATGCAAGACCATTCATGCGTTCCTGCCCAACTGTGCTTCTAAGACAGGGGCGTGCAACCTTCTTCCCCAAAGGGCCACTAGTCACTACTCTGTTGGTATGGAGGGCCACATAACCTTACTATTTCATGTTATTTACTACGATCGAAGACATATTATGTAAGATTATACTGATAAAGATAGATAAGTAGTCTGTTACTGATTTTATTTAAATTGGGATCACAAAAATAAGAATTGTCCGAAACAAATGTATTTTCCTTACTATATATGAGCAAATGAAAGGCTACCATACCTTATTATCATAATGTACAAACATAAATAATTACTTAATATTGGTTAACTGGGATCATTATCATAAGAATGATTAAACAGACATTTTCCTGACCATTAATTAGCCAATGAAAGTCTACCCTCTCTCTGAGGGCCGCATTATAGCTTATTTATTTTGAGGAGAAAGGGAGGGAGGGCCGCAATCAAAGCCTATGAGGGCCGCAGGTTGCACAGGGCTGTTCTAAGATACGTTTTCAGTCTTTAAAGTGCTGAAAAAGACCATATTCGGGGCGCTGGGGGGGGGGGCCTGGGCCCTCCCTTGTATCCGCGCCTGCCCATGCTGTCTTGGGTATCTTCGCTTACTCTCGCACTGCACATAGGACCAGATATTTTCGCATTCATCTTATTCTCGGTTTCTTTCATTCTTGTATTAAGTCCACACGAATTTCTTTCAGACACACAACATTTCTACACTTCATCTTCGTCACAATATCCATTTCTTCTTTTTTCACTAATTTGTGGACACTTTTTGTACTCCCGACTATACTACTCCCCATCGATATCTCGTCACCGATTGACAGCCTTCATCTTTCCATAATCTCACCCTTTTCCTTGAATCAAGTTATATAACAGTTTATATAAATATACATTTTTCACCATGATCCGTGCGAAGTTCTTGTCATGGATCTGTGAAAGAATACTTACTGGTAAGAATGGAGACTATTGGATGGTCGTTGAGACGGGTCCGGTTTCTTGGACAACGTTGCTTACACTGTTGTGGCTGACTATCTCGTTGAATTTTGTCCATCCTCTAAGATCCATCCACCACGGTGTTGCCAGACGTTTGAGCACAAAAACCGACACTGTAAAAACAATAAGTACGAAGGGGAAGGGGGGGAAATATGTGGATATAGTGTAGTTGCAATGTAGGATATTTTCTTGAAGGCATACGTGATAGAAATCCATGAAACATTTTCCTTTGTCTATTTGTTACGCACGTCTTTTTTTACGCACAATTTTCGTTGATCTTTGTAAAGTTTGAAAAGAATGTGCTATAATTTTCAACTTCGTATATTTATATGTAATTGAATTTGACCGCTACTAGTACCCAAGTCAGCTTCATATCTTAGTTTATTTGATATATTTAGCTAAACACCTTATTATCAAGGGAAATTAAAAAAAAAAAAATACCCAGAGTAAAAAAAATCCATATTTTGTGATAGCACATGAAGACATTTCGCTCTAATGACTGATCATATTATTGATATAATTAATCATTTATTTATTCATTTATTTATTTATTTATTTACTTACTCATTTATTTATTTTTATTACATATTTAAACAGTTGTGATGTATGAGTGTGGGTCTGTTTCTGTGTCATTGGACAGCAGAGGGGGAGAAGAAGGAAGGGGTCAGTCTCTGGTTGTGAACAAAAATACTTCTTTGTCGCGGCTAGTGCCGCTTAAATCGTTTTTATCGGCTTAAGAAACCTGCACAGCGAAGCTATATCGGTAATCCCCTACCACACTCCTGGCCAAATGGCCACTTCCGAAAGGGAGTGTGTGGTTGGACATTCCGCATAAATCATCGGAAATTTAAAATTCCCGGCTCTGTGCAGGTGGCGCAAGCGTCTACAACCCCACCTCCCCCTCCCTATCCCCTCCCTTCTTACTCGGCCGCACGGATTGAGCCGTCACTTCAATGAGAAATGAAGGCTTCGCCTGTGGGAGGAGGGAGGGACCCTAAATCTGTGCAGGTTTCTTAAGCCGATAAAAACGATTTAAGCGGCACTAGCCGCGACAAAGAAGTATTATCGGCTGAGAAGAAACCTGCACAGCGAAGCTATGCATGAGACGAGGATAGGTGGGAGGAGAAGGTGAAGCCCAAATTGTAGTCGAGGACAGGGCTCAAGCCGTTATTACGTGTGTCTCGTATGGGAGACTATTCATCTTATCATTCAGTAGAGGGGAGACAAAAAGCATCAAGTACTTATATCGATATCAATATCAATATATATATATATTCATTTATTTGTTTATTTTTTATAAAAATAATATTGTACAATTTACATAGTGCATAAATTCTATGTAGAATATTGTATCTTGCTCAGCGGTTCCTGGGCCTTCCCCTACCCCTCGGTCGCCCTTTGCCCCCCTTCTCTTGCGAAGAGAGGGGTGGAGCCGTTCCCATGGCGACACATGGGACAGGGGTGATCGAGTGGTAGAGATACCGTGTCCTGAAGGAAGTTGCTGATGCCCAGCCCCCAAGGTCCTGCACCCGTTCCACAGAGTGGGTGCGGAGAAACGCCAGCGATGCCGCGAGGCCTCTGATGTTGTGGGCGTGGGGGGCATGGCCCGGGTCGGCCTTCTCTATAACGCGGCAAAGTAAACGCGCCAGGGACCTCGGGGTTAGGGGGTTCCGAGATTTCGAATTGTAGAAGAGATGATCCTCGGACACCCCTTCCGTGCGTTCCACGTAGTCTTGAAACGCACGGACCGGGCACAGCGGGTGTGGGTTTCCTTCCTCCAGGAAGGATGGTATACTGATAGGGCCAATCATGTCGTCCGCCTGCTCATTCTTGGCTAGGAATGTAGGTGATGGAGCGAGAGTTAGGGCAGAGCAGTCCTCCTCCAGTTTGGAGAAGGACTGGTGGCGGGTGATCGCCGCCAGCTGTGACGCCCTGTAACCCGTAGCCAGGGCGAGCAGGAAGACGGCACGTTGAAGGAAGTGTTCCTCCTCCATGATGGTCCCTTCGAACGTCAGGTACTGCAGAACACGATGCAAGGACCAGGCTAGGACCGGCTGACGTCTCGGCTCTCTCGAGGCGCGGATCCCCTTCATTAGAAGGTTTCGCGCCCTTTGTGGCACTGTGATGTTCATGCCGAAGTAGAGTGGATCAGCGAGGGCTGCGTAGTGAGCCGAGATTGTCGCCGGTGCCCTGTTGGTGGTGTCAGCTAGCCAAGACAGGAAGTCCAGAACTGTGCTAGCGGAGATGGTCACTATCGCGTGTCTCCGAAGGAAGTCCTGGAATCTCCGCCAGCAGGATTCATATTGCCGCACTGAGGATGGACGGTGAGCTCTCAGCATCTTGTCTACTGCCTCTGTAGAGAAGAGTTGGCCGAGAGCTCCCCGTAGAAACTCCAAGCGTGAAGTCGAAGTGACGCTTGGAGAGGTGCGGTAAGGCTGCTGGCCAGGCAGGCTGACCCTAGTAGAAGGGGAGAAGGGCACCACTTCATTAGCTCCCCGAACCACGGCTGAGCTGGCCAGTAGGGAGCTATCAGGAGGACCCGACCCTTGAAGGACCTGAGGGTCTGCACCACCTTCAGGAGGACCGTTGTCGCTGGAGGAGGAAATATGTAAACATACTTCCAGCGGTTCCAGTCCTCCGTGAAGGCGTCCGGGCCTCCTGCGCGTGTTCTGTGGTTGTAGGAGAGGAAGAGGGGGAGCTGGGTCGTGCTCGGGGAGGCAAATAGGTCCACCTCCGGGGTGCCGTAGCGGAGGGAGAGCGACTCGAACACTTGTGGACGTAGTTGCCACTCCACCGATGTCTCCCGGAACCTGGATAGAGCGTCCGCCCATTCGTTCTCCCGGCCCGGAACATACTTCGCCGAGAGAGAAATGGCCCTGCGTGATGCCTCGGCGAAGATGTCCTCCGACAGGGCTAGGAGTGGACCTGATCGGGCCGTACCTTGCCTCTGCACGCACTGTACTGCCGTCACATTGTCCATATCGAAGCGGACGCTCGTGTAGGAGATTTCGGGGTGCCGTTCGAGCCATTCTTTTACCACTATCAGCTCCCGAAGGTTGATATGTAGCGACCTTCTCTCTTCCGACCATCCCCCGCACGCTTGATGTCCCCAGCTCGACTGGAAGCCCCACCCTATGTCCGAGGCGTCCGTCGCTACTGTTATCCGAGGTGGGGGCGGGGACCATGGGACTGACTGGCGTAGGACCCCTGGCCGAAGCCAGGGACGTAACAAGCTGTGGAGTGTTGAGGGTACCGGCCTGGGAAGGTCGCGCGGGAAGAGTGGGATGCTCCTGTTGACCTCTCGCGTTAGCCGTCGGTGTTTCAAGCGGCCCAGTGGAAGGGCCGGGGCCGCGAAGTTGAGGCAACCTAACAGGCTCTCCCACTGACGGCGGGAGAACGTTTGGGAGAAGAATGCCCTCCTGACACAGCGGAGTGTCCGAAGAGCGTTGTCTGGAGCCAGTGACAGGGAGGCGTTGATCGTGTCCCACTCGATCCCGAGCCAATGAAGTTTTTGTGTAGGGGTGAGGGTAGATTTGTCCCAGTTTACCTTGAAGCCCATCTCCGTCAAGATTCTTAAAGCCACCGAGACATTGGTTGATGCACCCTCCTCGGTGGGCGAATGTATCAACCAGTCGTCCAGGTACATGAGTGTGGAGACGCCTGCCTCCGCCAAGCGTGCGCCTACCACTCTCGCTAGCTTTGTGAAGACCCTCGGGGCAAGCGAGAGTCCGAAAGGGAGTCTGGTAAATTGATACGTCTCCCTCCCGACCTGGAACGCCAGGAACCGGCGAAATCGGGGGTGGATGGGGACATGCCAATATGCGTCCTGAAGGTCCAGGGACGCTAACCAGTCTCCCTCCCGGAGCACTGACCGAACCTGAGCCACCGACACCATCTTGAATCGCAGGGGTTTCAAAAATTTGTTCAGTGCGCTCAGGTCCATAACCAGTCTCGTTTTCCCTGGGTCTTTCTTTGGTACGGTAAAAAGACGGGACAGAAAGACCCGACCTGTCGCTGGTTCCACTATTCCTTTTTCCTTCATGTCTCTCACGTGGGGCAGCACTGAAGAGGACACCTTGGATGACGCGGGAGGGTGGCGTAGTGGCTGTGGGAGGAAAGAATAAGGAATCAGCTTATCGGTAGTAATGTGTATATCCCCCCCCCAAGCCTGAAGGGCTGGGGCAAGTTACTATCCATACTATGTAAGAGTATCACCACAGTTCCCTCAGAGGATAAAGGTAAGGAGACCCACCGGGAGAGAGACCCAAGGCCAGGTGAGTCCCTGGCGGATGACCCTGGAGGCCCATCCGTGCGCAGGCCACGCGTGGTGCCAGCCCAGGAGACACCCCACTTGGGGGCCTTCAGAAGTTCTTGAACTTTTGCTGTTGTTGCTGCTGATGTTTTCGTTGGTTGGTGGTCCTCTGGGGTTGGGAGGAGGTGTGGTGTTGCGATTGTTGGCGCCGAAATGTCTGGGGCTGTTGCTGATGCGGGCGCTGGGTTATCCTCCCTGTGGGTGGTGGACGGTATGCCCGCTGTTGTTGTTGATGTTGTTGTTGTTGTTGTTGTTGTTGGCGCGCGTATGGGGGCGGGCGCCTGAATAGAGAGTGGGACCTGTAAGCAGGTAAGGGCCGAGGTCTCGGTTGGGATGGTTGTTGGATCTGGATGACGGTCGGGACCGTAGCGAAGACGCGGTCTGTCGCTTCCTGGTCGAACAGACCACGGGAAAGGGGAGCTGCTCTCACCACGCCCCGGCGAGCTATCTCCGGGGCCGACCGCGCTGCAGACTGACGAGCTGCCAAACGAGCCGCGGTGAAGGCCCTCGCTGCTGGGGGTAGGGCTGATGACGCCATGTTGGCTGTACCCTCTGCCACGGTAGAGAGTGCCGCCAGGGTGTCTCTGCATACATAAAACACGCGAATCAAATTAGTAGGGCGAGAAGGATCCCGATCCCCGGAGGGTGTAATAAAGTCACATCGCTCAATTGTAGAACGTATAACATATGCGAGGCCGAGGTCGTTTCCGAACGACCTCGTCCTTGGGTGCTAGTCAAGAGGCTCCTGTCCTGGGTGAAGACGCTACCTGAGCGTCTCTCGCCAGGACAGGTCTGGACCCTCTGTATACATTGAAATATCCCACTCACCTCAATTCTTCCCGCGGGAAGTCCTCAAAGCTCGTGGCGAGCGTCGTCAGCCAGTTCCTCATCATCGCGATTGCCGTGACGGTCGAGATGGTAGAGGCAAGGTCTTGTCTGGTCGAGGCCTCCGTCGTCAGCAACTTAGTCTCCGGTTCACTAAGTTGATGGGGGAGGGCGGGGTCCCTGCCAGAGTGCCATAAGCAATCGCGCAGACCCTCCGGCGCGAAGGGTGGTGGCAGGACGACGGGGAATGATGCAGGGATATGCCGTCGAGGAGGAACCGTCTTGGGTTGGTCTTGGGCCCGCTCGAAGAGAGCAGGGATGTCTAAGGCCTTCTCCCCTTTCTCCTGCGGGAACCAGGCGTTTGGGGAGAGTGCTACCGCCGGTGAGTCCCCCGACCTGTCGACAAACATATGCCCATCAGGGTTTAAACGAGTGTTCTCCAGGAGAGCACCTAATGCGTCCAGAGTGTTAGAGGTGGAAATCCTGGAGGGCGTGGAGGCCGGGGCGGAGAGGGGTCGAATCTTATATAGAACCTTAGCCCCCTCCGCGTCGTTGGCCCACTTTAGGATAACGTCATCTCTCCTCCTCCAGCCCTCCGGTAGCGAGTAGTCGGGAGACCAGGCCACTAGCTTGTGATCTTCTCCAAACGAGTACTCCCAGGACCGGGGAAGGTCACACCATGAGAAGGGGCGGAACTCAAAAGAGTCCGTCATGGTAGGAGGATAAGGAAAAGAACTGTAGTGGTCCTCCACCCCGTCCAACCCGACGGACGTCTGATTGGGGGGTTCCTCCTGAGAGGGGCCTTCTAGTCCTATACCTGTCGCCGGCACGGAGGGGCGGAGGGAAGGACCAGGAGGGAGAGTGGGAGGGGGGGCTAGAGCCGTAGGTTCAATAGGAGGTTGCTCTGGAGAGGGGTGCGTTATGATTTGCGCGGTCTGAAAGGCCGGATAATGTGATAGGGCCGATTCAAGGACGGGGCCTATCAGGGACGGAAGGAGGGCAGCCACTTGGGCGGCCAGAGTTCCCTCTCCCCTCGTGTCGTCCTCCGGCTCCCTGCCCTTGTGGGATTTACGGCGAGGAAAAGGAGAGCGAGGAAGGGAGGGTGAGTTGGGGGGAGAGGCTGTGGAGGGTGGGGACAAGCTGAGCGTCCTGGACCTCGGTGAGGCAGACCTCTTTTTCGAGCGAGATTTCCTGCCGGGTTCACGTGAGTGAACTAGGGAGGAAGACGAGTTCGTGGGGGTGCTTGACAAAGCAAGCCGTAAGGGTTTTAAGGACCCTTGATGTTCGGATGTATGGGGCTGCCGAGAGGCCTGAGGACGCTCGGGGACACCATACTCCGCAACATCAGACTCGTCCCCTTGTACTCCGAGAGGCCCAGGTTGTCCACCAACGGAAGTCTCGGAGACATAGGGAGACGGATGGCGAGGGCGAACGAGGCCCAATTCCACTCCTAACGCCGGATCCGCCCACACCAGGGGGGGGTCGTCAGCGGATTTCAATTTCCGAGCTCTGCGCCATGCCTCCCGAAGGTGTCCGAGGGCGGCTAGCTTGGAACGGGTTTTGGGAGGAGCAGCACGAATCTCCTCAACCCGCGCTTTGCACACAACGCAGGCTAGGGGGTTAAAGCCAGCTTGTGAGAAACAAGGGGCATGGCGGGAGCAGAGGTCGTGGTGGCCGTCTGACGAGATCCTGGCTGTGCAGCCGGATTCCACACACAAGCGTTTGGTCTGAAAATAGAATAATGATAATCATAGACGGGGTGTCCCAAAGGTGTCTGGACACAACACCAAAGGGGGAAAAACTGCAGGAGAACTCCCTACGAGAACACAAGAGCACGAGCTGGAACCAGACTTACCGGCATGAAAGAAGGTGGGTTGTTGAGTGACCGACTCGTCTGGTTCCGCGATGCTAAGTGACGGCTCAATCCGTGCGGCCGAGTAAGAAGGGAGGGGATAGGGAGGGGGAGGTGGGGTTGTAGACGCTTGCGCCACCTGCACAGAGCCGGGAATTTTAAATTTCCGATGATTTATGCGGAATGTCCAACCACACACTCCCTTTCGGAAGTGGCCATTTGGCCAGGAGTGTGGTAGGGGATTACCGATATAGCTTCGCTGTGCAGGTTTCTTCTCAGCCGATAAATTATGAGTTTTAACCGAGTAAAGAGACTGAGTGCCACCCTCTTGGAGCTGCACCTCCAGACAGAGTTGAAAATGTAGATAGGCTTTGAAAATGGGAAGTGGAGAAACTATCCTCTCCGACGTACACATTGCAGGACCACCCATACCAGGTAACCTTCAATGAGAGCTCAATTTATGCATTCTCATTTTATTTTATTTTTTTATTTATCTGTTTGTCTATTTATTTATCTATTTATTTTATGTGTTTATCTATTTATTTATTCATTTATTTATTTATTTATTCATACATTTGTTTATTTGTTTGTGTATTCACTGTATATTACAAAGGATTACAAAGGCGGAGCATGCCGACAGGAGACCTTTTAGTCCATAACTAGGTCGGATGCGAAAAAAACATAATGATAAATAAATAAAAAATTATAACAATATAAATAATAACAAATAAAATAAATGCATAGGTATAGTTAGATAATAAAGATACAAGTAAACAGTAAATAATAATAAATTTACATGAAATAACAAATGCAAAACAAGCAAATGATAATAAACAAACGGATAAATAATAACAAACAAATAGATAATATAAAATAAATTGCAGGCATTACTGCTTTTTGCTTAGGTGTTTATTTAAACGAATCTTAAAGCTTCGAACTGAAATACATTATATATATATATATATATATATATATATATATATATATATATATGTATGTATGTATGTATGCATGCATGTATGTGAAAGATGAAGTGAACGCAGCTGTTAAGATGATGAGAGCAGGTAAGGCACCTGGATTGGATGGATACCATGCAGAATGTCTGAAGGAGGTACAGTTATGGTGGACTGGCTGGTGAGGTTTTTTAATGTTTGTTTAAGAGAGGGTAGAATGCCGGAGGACTGGAGGAATGCCTGTATCGTTCCACTTTACAAGGGAAAGGGGGACAAGTGTGAGTGTAGTAGTTTCAGAGGGATCAGCTTGTTGAGTGTAGTTAGCAAGGCTCACGGGAGGGTCTTGATTGAGGGGATTAGGAGAGGAACAGAGGGAGTAATTGGTGAGGAACAGTGTGGTTTTAGGACAGGTATGGGTTGTGTAGATCAGATTTTTGTGGTAAGACAGATATGTGAGAAAGCTATAGGAAAGGAGAAGGATGTTTTGGGGGCTTTTATGGATTTGGAAAAGGCTTACGATAGGGTGGACAGGAAGGCACTGTGGGAGGTACTGCAGATATATGGGATAGGTGGAAAGCTGTTAAGAGCAGTCAGGAGTTTTTACATGAGTAGTAGAGCTTGTGTTAGGATTGGAAATGGAGAGAGTGGATGGTTTGAGGTAAAGGTGGGACTTCGTCAGGGATGTGTTATGTCGCCCTGGCTGTTCAATCTACACATGGATGAGGTGGTGCGAGAGATGAATGCAAGGGTGGTGGGTCAGGGGTTAAAGAAAATGGAGAAAAGTGGGAAATAAGCCAGTTGTTGTTTGCTGACGACACTGCGCTTGTAGCAGGATCAGAGGAGGGATTAAGGAAGTCAGTGACAGAGTTTGAGGTGTGTGAAAGAAGGAAGCTGAAGATAAATGTGGGCAAAAGTAAGGTGATGAGATGTACAAGGGGAGAGAGTGACAGCAGGCTAGAAGTGAGCATAAAGGGAGAGAGACTGGAGGAAGTGAAGCGAATGTGGCAGGAAAGGGAGGAGTGGGGGTGAAAGTGGAATGTAGATTGAGAGAAGTGAGTAAATGCCTTGGTGGATTAAAATGTGTAATGAGAAATAGACATCTGGGAATGGATTCTAAGAGGAGGTTATATGAAGGAGTGATTGTGCCGACAGCACTGTATGAGGGCAGAAACATGGAACATAAGAGAAAAAGAGAGAAGGAGTTTGAATGTGTTTAAGATGAAATGTCTGAGAAGTATAATAGGGGTTACTAGGCAAGATAGAGTGAGAAATGAGGAGGTGAGGAGGAGAACAGGGGTGGAAAGGGAGTTGGGAGATAGGGTGGATGAAAGAGTATTGGGATGGTTTGGACACATGAAAAGAGTGAGTGAAGAAAGATCAGTAAAAGAGGTGTGGAAGGCAGAGGTAGAAGAAGTGAACATGAGGGGGCGTCCTAGGATGAGATGGATGGATGGGGTGAAAGGGGCATTACAAAAGAGAGGAATGTTGAGGAAGAACGGGAGAGGACAGAAGATAGGGGTGAATGGAGAAGGGCTGTATATGGATGATGCTGTGATGCATGAGGGGGAGTGGGTAGGGGATAAGGGCTGAGGAAATATATATGAGAAATAATTTGACGCAGCACGAAGTGATTACTCCCCGTCTTCTCCATTTCTTCATGAAGGGACGGAGAGGGGGGAGTCGCCGAATTAATGAAGCGGCCTTGCTGTGGATGTGCTGTGTCTTTCGGCTCTATTTCTGACCCAAGGCAGTGGGCACGATGCAGGGATGACACGTCATCCAGGAGGTGCCAAGATGAGAGGGAGAGAGGAGGTTGGAGGGGAGTGGAATACGTAGGGAATGGAATGGGTGGGAGTGGTTTCTATGCCTTTTTCTTTTTGGCTACCCCACGTGTAAGGGGAAAAAGCCTTTGGTATATGTATGTATATGTATTTATTTATTTATCATTATTATAATTTTTATATATTCTTATATGTTTATGTACTTTTGGTACTGAGGCAACCGTGCATTAGTCTGTAGGGTGGCATGTTCTCAAAAACAGAGACAATGCATCACCCACCGTAATCGCTGCTGATGGTATTTCCTGAAGCATAAACTTCTGGCAATACACTTCAGGATTTAATTAGGTTATTTATTGATATCCACTTGAATTAAATCGGTAATTTGTGTTTGATAAGGATTTTTATGAGTGACAGACGAAGTGAGGAGTGGTTTTACACGTTTGAATAGTGAAATAACGGAATATTCCAAATGGACGATATTGAAATAGGAAATATATATATTCTGGAGAATATCAATTATTAATAATTTTCTTATTAAGAAGAAAGTCGTTTATGTTTATTTTCACCTTGAACGTTGGATAGTGGGAAAATAAGAATAGGTTCACCATGCCTATACTGTGGAATATTAAAGAACAGATTTTTTAAATTGATGGAGTGCATGCAATTCCAGCTCTGTGAGATACAAAAGACAAAGACTAAAAGAAACGGATTCATGGGAGAATAGGCCCTATTTGACGTATTTATATATATATATATATATATATATATATATATATATATATATATATATATATATATATATGCACACACACACACACACACACACACACACACACACATATATATATATATATATATATATATATATATATATATATCTATATATATGTATATATATATATATTTAATTCTCTCAGGCCACTTAACCTAATCGTGACCTGTTCACCTAACCTAACCGGGACTATTGAACCACCTAACCCGCTGTGGACCCTATTAACCTGCCTATTACCTTATTTATTTATTAATTTGTTTCTATATTTTATTCCTATATTCGTTTTATTTTTAGGCGGGCACTCCATGCGTCCCCATCAATGGTTCCACCACCCGTGCGCTCCTCGTATTCAGCCCTTGCGATGACAGCCATGGCCTTAGCCATTTGTGTCTTCCGCTGTCTTGTGTATATGGAGGTAGACGCATCGAAGAGGAACAGTGTGTGTTTTGTCTACCAGTTGATCACAGAAACAATGGGACCCCGAAACACAGAAACTTGCTGACGGAATGACGTATCTCGTACCGTGCAATTTACGCGAGATGATCGCGAAAAATTTCGGTACGTTACATGCTAAGCTCATGCAAAACTTACCCGCGATACAGCCTTGGACAGGCTCAGGATTTGCTTGTATCATGCACACGCATCTGTTTTCATCTCCACATTTCTTAAAGAACTGAACTTCTCCAGCTATAGGGAAATGTCTTCCTCAACAGCTGTTGAAATCTCGAGACCGGTTTGTTAACAGCAAAGGGAATCTTTAATCCACAACATTTTGTATAATCGCGCAAATCTCATTTACCGGAGGAAGCATCTTCCTTATCTATTCGCAGGGTTTATGATTAATAAAGGTTCCCGAACCTCATTTATTTCTCAACTCATGGGACTGCCGCTTATCGGTGTAATTCTGCAATTCCACATATGTATTTCTTTTCACATGTGGGACATTCATTTGCTGTGGGGTCAGCTCAAACCGCGGGATTTTAATTCACCATGGACATCACCGAAGGATGACTTCATTGTCTTTTTATTTATTTGTTTATTCATTTATTCACGTATGTATTTATCTATCTATTCATTTATTTATTTCCCTCTATTGTAAGGCTTTATCTATTAAGGGAATGTCTTCCTTATTAATTTGTTGGATTCGTAATAATGTATACTGATGGATTTTTTAATAATTTTCGTCATGGTTATTAGAGTGATTATACTCGACGAGGGAAATGTTTCAACCCGTCTTATACACACAAATACGTACGACCACGCAGTCCGCGTATGCCGAGGATTTTTGCAGTTTTCACCTTTACAATCATGTAAGAGGCCGGTAGATAGAGGTAGATATTTAAGGTAGATCGGAGTAGATCGAGGGGGTAGAAGTTTATAGTATTTTTATTAGGATGTTATGATACAACGGCCGACAGGCGACAAGGATAGCTGAGTCAGACTCGCGCCTTGTATATGTAACATAATGCGGAGTGTCGCCCGGTGGTTGCGATATTGTTTTGTCTTTTAATTGTAAGCGGACAAGCCAACTTTGTTACGACATAATGCTTCCGTGGTGATATTGTTTAGAAGAGTATAACAGCCTCTCTAATTGGAGAAAAAGGTGGAGGAGGAGAAAAATCATTGGTACAGAAAGGAAAAGTCACGCCCTTAAGGTGTGGCACTTGTTTGAGAAGTAAAAGACTATTGGATGAATGAAAGAGTGATGTCAGAAGGAAGGTGGCTTGACGTAATGTAGCGAGTTCCGGGTGGGATTCTCGAGGTGTACTGATTGAGACCAAGAAGCATCTGAAAAAACTACACCTATTTTATTCACCCCTCAAGAATAACTTCTAGAACAAAGAGAATAGAAACGCTCTGAGAGGAGACGGCGAGGGTGACAACCATTTACGGTTTTATTCACCAAAGGAAAGGTATACCCAAGGTAAAAAGAATACTGTAAGGTACATTGAGCACCCCCCCCCCTCCGCGCACCTCCACCGTGACGTCATAGGAAATGCACAGGGGGAGAGTGAGAGGTGAAAGAAAATGTAAACTTTAAAGAAAACCATCTGTAAGTATGGTAGACTTTGAAATTACACTATGATGTTCACAATACTGAAATTACTCAGTATCACTTTCTTATCCTCAAATCATCAGTATATGAGATATGACCGCCAGAAAAGTTATAAAAAAAAATTCCATGCTTTCACATTAGGTGGATTATATTAATATGACGAGTTATTAGATGGGATGACATGTCAAGCGTGGATTTTATATGTAGACCTTTATCTCCACCAAGCTCAGTTATGTTTTAATCGGATTCTTTAGTCTGTTTATTTGCAATTCAATGAAAATTTCAGGAAATGTTGCTAATAAATAGTTACTTTCAAAATGACGGATGCATACATATCCAGATGACCGAGTATTGTGTGTGCCACATAATTCAATCCATTTCTTTCTAAGTTTTTTATCTTTGGGTAGTGAAAAGAAATGTATATTTTTATCACCTTTCAGTCTAATGGCATTGCACTTCTGCCCTATACAAACTGTTGGCATTTTTATATGTTATTTGTCTGCCTTAGCCCCTTTAATCAGAAGATAGAGCTTCGCGACCGCGGAACCCTGGTCTCGATATTTCCGTTGACGTCATCATCTACCTGCGCAGTGGAGAGGTTTTCTGGCTCTCCCTCACCCCCCCCCCCGCTAACGTACCTTATAGTATTCGTTTTACCTTGGGTATACCCATAAACCACGGACGATTGCGTAAACCTATTTTACCCAGGGTTTTTCGGGCTGGTGGATGGGAGGGTAGGGAGTGGTTATGTGTTAATGATATTTTGACGCAGCCCGAAGGGATTTTCCCCCGTGTTCTCTTTTTCTGCATGAAGGGACGGAGACGGTGTTTCGCCGATTAAATGAAGCGGCTATGCTGTGGATATACTGTGCATTGCTGCATTACGTTTGACCCAGGACAGTTGGTGGATGCAGGGATGACTCGTCATCCATAAAGAGCGGAGATAGGAGGAGTGGAAAGGGTGTTGGAGGGGAGTGAAAGGGGTGGATATAAATACCTGCCTCTGACCTAGCTACCTCCCTTCCAAGGGGGAGAAAGCTCTTGGTATACAGATATATATATATATATATATATATATATATATATATATGTGTGTGTGTGTGTGTGTGTGTGTGTGTGTGTGTGTGTGTGTGTGTGTGTGTGTGTGTGTGTGTATACATTCTTTTTTTCCGAGTGGAACTTTTCTCCAAGGGAAACCACGGACGATCGAACACGCATGCTTTACACCACATAAGATCCTGCCAGAAATTCGTATAGTAAGGACACCCCTTAAAAATCAAAGGCGTAATATTTTTCTTTCTTTCTCTTTAAGGAGAGAATTAATTATGTCATTGAGAAGGGGCCACGGCTTGATGGTCGTGTATAAAGTTAGAAAGGAAGGACAGTGTGTAATGAAAATAAGAGGACGACGCCACATTTATACAGTATTCATTGGGAATAGCTAAGTTAGCTAGCGTACTTTAATTTTCTTCTTTTCTTGTTTAGTTCCATTGTAGTTTACTTAGTTACAAGGTTGACCTGATGCAATGTGGTTGTGGTTACATTGTCTGAGGTCTTACAGTGGTATTCTTAAAAAAATATTTCCATATATAAATCTTATATAAATCCTTGGAAGAGAAAGATTTATATAAGGAAAGGTAAAAAGGTTTTTTAAGACAAGGCACCGGCTACGCCTGCGGCGCTTACTCACTTCGTTCGCGCCCGGGCTTTTCTTTGGCCGACGTAACGTCCGCCTTTAATATGTCACATCTTTCTCTGCGTATAGATGCCTGGTTATCGGCTATAAAACATAGTAATTATCTACCACAAATTGCTGAAAAAGCATGCGACTGATTGGCTGAGAGCCCGTAGGGCTGGGTGCCAAAGGCGCCTGCGAGCGATGTGAACTCGCCCGAAGGGTCAAACCCCCGCGTTGATACTTATGTAAATCAGACAGAAAACAGGAAATCCCTCAAGGGGACACGTCTCCCCCGGCTCCTGATTGGCTGAGAGAATGGTGACGTCACGGCAACGGAGACTACTGATTGACCGAGAGTTGTGACGTCACGGCAGCGGAGATGACTGATTGGTCGAGAGCGGTGACATCACGGCAACGGAGACGACTGATTGGCTGCGAGCGAAACGAGCTCGCCCGAAAGTCTGAGCCCCCGACTTACACCGTAGAACAATTTTGCCGGTTTCCGGAGGATGTTCGATAAAAAAAAAAAAAAAAAAAAAAAAATAGATAAATAATAAGGAGGCACCGGCTACGTCAGGAAATTTTCAAAACCTAAAAGCTTTATTTTCTATGTATATAAAACACCACCGTAAGAATCTTACGGTGGTACTCTAAAAAATATTATTTCCTTATATAAATATTTCCCTTTCAAGGATTTATATAAGATTTATATAAGAAAATAATTTTTTAAGAATACCACCGTTAGATTCTTTGGCCACCATCCATGGGGGTGTGCTCTTTCTTGTCGTTCTGTTCCTTTCTCTGGGGTAGTGGGATCTTCAAATAATCTGTCCCAAGTTCGATTCCCTATATGGTGGAGTCTGATGTTAAGAGGTTCTACAGTATTTTGGTTCTTATGTTGAACGCTTCGATTGTTTCATGAAATCGTGGGGTTTGACCACTGGCAAACCTGAGGAACTTGTTATGAAATTTTTGGAGTTTCTGTTGCTGATTTTTCGTTAGTGTTGAGAGAGACGTATGGGTATTCTATTATTGGTCTCACCAAAGCTCTGTATAGGTATACTTTAACTTTTTGTGACATTGCTTTAAATTTCTTTAGATTTGCCGCGATGTCTATGGCCTGATTTAATCTGCCGCTGACATGGGTCAGTATGCCCCGCTGGGTTCCTTTGAGCGCCAGTAATTTGCTGGATTTGGCCTCTTCGATGGTCTCATCTCCTACTGTTATTGGTGTCGGGCTGAACTTCGCAATTAGGTTCACCTCGAGTTTGGATTATTTTCCATTGCTTATCAAATCCTGTGATCTAACTGATTGCTCTTGCTTCTTGCTTTACCATCATATTATGTTTTGAATATTACATTGATGAGTTAATGTTATAATAGTTTTAAGAAAAAACACACACATCACACACACACACACACACACACACACATCACACACACACATCATACACACCGCGCGCGCGCGTAGACGGATTCACAGTGAAGATTGGAGCTCCAAAAAAGAAGGGAAATTTTCGTGGATCTCAACATAGAGGAAGTACCTTTTTGTATTTATATGGAAGGGGAAAGCTCGTGGTGTAGTGGGAAGGTGATGAAAAAGGAGAAGGGGAGGGATTACTGAGGAAAATGGAAGGAAATGAGGAAGGGGAGAACTTGGTCCAGGCAAGCAGACGCCATGTAAACAAACGCGGCCCGGAGGATTTTGGGGATGAAAAAGGAATGAACAAAAATTTAAAGATTAGAAATATAGATAAGAGCAGCACAATGGAAGGTGAAGATAATAATTTCCATGGATTTAATGAGAGGGGGACCCCCCCCCCCCCGATTAGCAAGCATAGAAGAAAAAATTGAGAAAATTGTCAAACATTGGGAGGATAGGTTCGGTCAACTTACGCAGATCACGTAGAGAGTTGAACAATTGGAAGAATTAGAGAAGGTGAACCAAAAAATAACTAAAGAAATAGAAGTATTAAAAAGACAGTTAAAGGAAATAAAAGATGAGAATGATGAATTAAAGAGGAACAATAAAGAGAATAAAGAGTCCATGGCAAAAGAAGCGCAGGGTTGGGGGAAAAAATCCAAGAGAACAACAGAATTGCATTTAATGATATAGTGAAACAGCAGATGAAAGAACAAACTGAAGACACAGTTACGAAAGTGATGAGACAGAAGGAGAATATAGTAAGAGACTTAGCAGATATAAAGAAATGTATAACTATATTAGGGATGGAAGAGAAGTATAATCTAAATAGGACTACAAAAAATAAAGAGGAAAAAGAACAAGTAAATAATATATTAGAATTAGTTCAGGAAGATGAACCTGAAATAGGGAAACAAATTGAAGAAATGTATAGACTCTGGAAATATAGTAGAGACAAGAGCAGACCAATTGAGGTTAAATTCAGGTCCCAAACGACGGCAGAAAATGTCTTAGCAAAAACAGGGAAACTAGCAGACAGTGAACAACATAAAAAGGTATGGATAAAAAGAGAAATGAATAAAGAGGAAAGAGAGAATGAGAAAACAAAAAGACAAGAAGCTAAGGAAAAAACGAGATGAGGACAAAGTCAGAAAAAGAGGAATTCTATTGGAGAGTAGTGGATATGAAAGTGAGGAAATGACCATAACAGACAAAACAAAAAAAGGGAAGCAAAAAATACAACGGGAGTAGCAGAAAATTAAGAGTCTTACACATATATAGATGGATTAATAACAGGCTTGAACGAACTGAATGATTATCTGAAGGAAAAAGAACCGGACATAATAGGAATTGTAGAAACGTCACATATGGAAAGAATAGAGTAGAGATGATTATGATGGAAGTTGAAGACAGAGATAGGAAGAGGAGAAAGTTTGTAATAAATTATGTGCCTCCAAAAACGGCCTCGTGGAAAGAGAGTGAACATAAAAGTATGTTAGAAGACACAAGAATAACATTAAATAAGATAATGGAAAAATGGAGGAAGAATAGTTATAATGGGTGACTTAAATTGCAAAGAAGTCTGCTGGGAAGAGATGACAGTAAAGCGTGGAGACGACTCATGAGGAAATGTTCTACTTGAGATTATTGACCATACAATGACCCAATGGATTCAAGAGAACACTAGGTATAGAAATGAAGAAGAACCATCGAGACTGGACCTAATAATCACATCAGAACCTGAAATAGTGGACAAGATTGAATATAAGACACCAATGAGTAAAAGTGACCACATATTGATTGAACTGGAACTAAATGATGAAAAATACATGAAAAAAATAAACAATATAGAAAAGAAAGATTGATGTATGAAAAAACAAATTTTGATAAAATAAGAGAATTCTTTCAAAAAGAACACTGGGAAAGAATATACAAAGAGGAAACAACAGTGGAAGAGAAATGGAATATTTTGACAAAAATTTATAAAGAAGGAATGGAAAAGTATGTCCCAAGACAAAAACAAGAAAAAGAATATGTAAAGTGCTGGTACAACAAAAATTGTAGGGAGTTAAAATACATAAGAGATAAAGCTTAGACAAAATGGAAAAAAGACAAAAGACCTGAAAAATGGAAAATACATAATAGTTATAGAAATGAATATGTACAAATGTGCAGAGAAGAAAAGAGAAAATATGCAAAAGAAGTCATAGAAAAATGTAAAAGTTAACCAAAACTTTTTTGCAAATTTGTAAACAACAAACTGAAAAACAAACAAGAATTAGAGAAACTACGTCAAGGAGGAGTTGAATACACAGAGGAAATAGAAAAGGCAGAAATTATGAACAAGCATTTTAAATCGGTGTTTACAAGAGAGAACATACAACCTAGAGATATCGAATGGGAGGAGAAAGTCCCCCCTATGAAAGGAATGGAAGTATTAAGGAATGAAATAATGAAACACTTGAGTAATCTTGATGTCAGAAAATCGCATGGACCAGATGAAATAGCAAACTGGATTTTGAAACAATGCAGAAATGAACTGGCAGACAAAATACATAGCATAATAAACAGTTCCTTGAAAGAAGGAAAAGTTCCAAAAGATTGGAGAAGAGCAAATATAGTGCCTATATATAAAGGGGGAAATAAGGAAGACCCTACTAACTATAGACCAGTCTCTCTAACAAATACAATAGCAAAAATTTGTGAAAGAATTATCAGAAGTAGATGGGTAAGGTATTTAGAAAAAATAATATGCTAAATCCAAAGCAATTTGGATTCAGACAAGGACGATCATGCGTCACAAACTTAATGTGTTTCTATTCAAGGCTAATAGATATAATACAAGAAAGAGATGGATGGGCTGATTGTGTATTTCTAGACCTAAAAAAAGCTTTTGACAAAGTACCACATAAGAAGTCGCTTAAGAAATTAGAAACTGAAGGAGGAATACAGGGCAAACTACTTATATGGATGGAAGACTTTTTGCAAGAAAGAAAAATGAGAGTAGTGATAAGAAACAAACACTAATTGGGATGAAGTAATAAGCGGTGTTCCACAAGGAACAGCTCTGGCCCCAATAATGTTTGCTATATATCTTAATGACATAGATAAAGGAATTGAAAGTTATATGAGCTTCTTTGCGGATGATGCAAAACTGTTGAAAAAAGTGAACACTGAAGATTGAGTCGCTACAGAGTGATCTCAATAAAGTATGGGAATGGAGTAGGAAGTGGAAGATGGAATTCAATACTAAGAAGTGTAGTATAATGGAATTTGGAAAAAGCAAAAAAAGAATAGTATGATCATATAAATTGGGAGAAGAAAGAATAAAAAAAAAATTGAAAATGAGAAGGACCTAGGAGTCATTATTATGAATAATATGTCACCTGAGAAACATATAAACAAGATTTTTGGAGAAACTTATAATTTAATAAGAACAAAGTGGCATTTACGTACCTGGATGAAGAAATGGTGAAGAAAATACTAATCACTTTGATAAGACCAAGATTGGAATATGCAGCGACAATGTGGTCACCAAGTACGAAAAAATGTATAACAGAACTTGAAAGAATACAAAGAGCAGTTACAAAATTGGCACCAACACTCTCAAAACTATCACATGAAGAGAGACTAGCAAAACTTGAGCTACAGACATAAGAGCAAAGAAGAGAAAGAGGAGATTTGATAACTATTTATACATACATACATATACCAAGGCTTTTTCCCCCTTCCAAGGGAGGTAGCCAAAAAGGGAAAGGCATAAAAACACTCCCACCCATTTCATCCCTAGATACACTCCACACCCCTCCCACCCTCCCTCTCATCTGAGCACCTCCTGGATGACGGGTCATCCCTGCACCCTGCCCACCGCCCTGGGTCAGAATCATGAAAGGCTTAGAAACTATTGATAGAGAGGACCTAATAAAATGGGGTGATAGAAATACAAGAGGACGTGGAAAGAAAATCAAGTACGACAGTTATAGAAGAGATCTGAAAAAGACCAGCTTTCTCCACAGAGTAATAGACATTTGGAACAAGCTAGATGAGAAAGTGGTGTGTGCAAAAACAATACATGAATTTAAAAACAGTTTAGATGAAATGAGATATGAAGACGGGACACTACGAGCATAGCTCCCCTTCCCGTAAAATACAACTAGGTAAAACACACACACACACACACACACACACACACACACACACACACACACACACACACACACACACACACACACATATATATATATATATATATATGTGTGTGTGTGTGTGTGTGTGTGTTTGTATGTATATATATATATATATATATATATATATATACATATATATGTATATATATGTATATATACATATATATGTATATATGTGTGTGTGTGTGCGTGTGTGTTTAACCGCGCGATGAATTCGGCGTCTGGTCGAATCCTGGCCGAGGTTCAGAGGTTAGGAAGAGGCTTCATCCACTCTGAGTGATGGCCCTCGATCGCTGCTCACCTCGGACCTGAGGTGACATCACTGTGGGTATCGTCACTGCAGTGGGGTGGCATCCTACCGTGGTGGACACTCCGTGTCCTCCTACGTTCAGGTACGAATAGTTTCGGACCAGCTGCAAGGTTGAGGTCCGAACGGGTACAAAAATGATAATAATGATGATAGTAATAATGATGATAATAATAATAATAATAATAATAATAATAATAATAATAATAATAATAATAATAATAATAATAATAATAATAATAATAATAATAATAATAATAATAGTAATAATAATAATAATAATAATAATAATAATAATAATAATAATAATAATAATAATAATGATAATAATAATAATAATAATAATAATAATAATAACAATAATAATAATAATAATAATAATAATAATAATTATAATAATAATACATACATACATACATATACCAAGGCTTTTTCCCCCTTACAAGGGAGGTAGCCAAAAAGGAAAAGGCATAAAATCATTCCCACCCATTCCATCCATACCTCTTTTACTAGTCTTTCTTCACTCATTCTTTCCATGTGTCCAAACCATCCTAATACTCTTTCATCAACCCTATCTCCCAACTCCCTTTCCACCCCTGTTCTTCTCCTCACCTCCTCATTTCTCGCTCTATCTAGCCTAATAACCCCCATCATACTTCTCAGACACCTCATCTCAAACACATTCAAACTCCTTCTCTTTTCCTCTCTTATGTTCCATGTTTCCGCCCCATACAGTGCTGTTGGCACAATCACTCCTTCATACAGTCTCCTCTTAGCATCCATTCCCAAATGTCTATTCCTCATTACACTCTTTAATCCACCAAAGCATTTACTCGCTGCTCTCAATCTACATTCTACCTCCACCTTCACTCCATCTTTTCCTGCCACATTTGCACCCAAGTATCTAAAAATATCCACTTCCTCCAGTCGCTCTCCCTTAATGTTCACTTCCAGTCTACTGCCACTTTCACCCCTTGTACATCTCATCACCTTACATTTACCCACATTTATCTTTAGCTTTCTTCTATCACATGCTCTCCCAAACTCTGTCATCAACTTCCTCAATCCATCCTCCGATCCTGCCACAAGTGCAGTGTCGTCCACAAACAACAGCTGGCTCACCTCCCACTTTTCTCCATTTTCTTTAACCATCTCCAATCCCTGACCCACTACCCTTGCATTTACCTCTCGTACTACCCCATCCATATATAA
Source organism: Oratosquilla oratoria (assembly GCF_046742065.1). Classification (NCBI taxonomy): domain Eukaryota; kingdom Metazoa; phylum Arthropoda; class Malacostraca; order Stomatopoda; family Squillidae; genus Oratosquilla; species Oratosquilla oratoria. The sequence goes on along the minus strand of NC_134781.1, from coordinate 31,293,722 downwards.
GTTGAACATCCAGGGCGACATAACGCATCCTTGACGAAGTCCCACCTTTACCTCGAACCACTCACTCTCTCCATTTATAATCCTGACACAAGCTCTACTACTCCCATAAAAACTCTTGACAACTCCCAGAAGCTTTCCTCCTATCCCGTATATCTGCATAACCTCCCACAGTGCCTTTCTGTCTACCCTATCGTAAGCCTTTTCCAGATCCATAAAATCCCCAAAAAACATCCCTCCCATTTCCTATAGCTTTCTCACATATCTGTCTTACCACAAAGATCTGATCTACACAACCTCTACCCGTCCTAAATCCACACTGTTCCTCACCAATTATTCCCTCTTTTCCTCTCCTAATCTTCTCAATCGAGATCCTCCCATTAGCCTTCCCAACTACACTTAACAAGCTAATCCCTCTGAAACTACTACATTCACACTTGTCCCCTTTTCCCTTGTAAAGAGGAACTATACAGGCACTCCTCCAGTCCTCCGGCACTCTACCCTCTCTCCAGCAAACATTAAATAACCTCACCAACCAGTCCACCATCACTGTACCTCCTTTTTTTAGACATTCTGCATGGCATCCATCCAGACCAGGTGCCTTACCTGCTCTCATCATCTTAACAACTGCCTTCACTTCATCCTTCCTTATTTCTCCTCCATTTTCCTCACTCGTCACGGTCATTTTCTTAGCATTTCCCACTGCAGCTATCTTTCCCTCCCTATCCTCCTTCACATTTAGCAACTCCCTAAAATATTCTGCCCATCTTCCCCTTACTGCCGTCTCTTCCATTATCATCTCACCATCTGCACCTTTTACCTTTTCTTCTCTACTTGATTCGCCTCCTCTTCCTCTCTTAATTTCTTTCCAAAACACCTTTTTATTACTTTCAAAATTTTCTGTTATACTCTTACCCCATTTCACATCTGCTCTCCTCTTTCCCTCCTTTACCTTTTGCTTTACTAATAGTAATAATAATAATAATAATGATAATAATGATAATGACAACAAATAATAATAATAATAACAATAATAATAATAATGATAATAATAATAATAATAATAATAATAATAATAATGATGATGATGATGATGATGATGATGATGATGATGATGATGATGATGATGATGATGATGATGATGATGATGATGATGATGATGATGATGATGATGATGATGATGATGATGATGATGATGATGATGATGATGATGATGATGATGGATGATGATGATGGATGATGATAATAATAATAATAATAATAATAATGATAATAACAATAGTAATAATAATAATAATAATAATGATAATAATAATAATAATAATAATAATAATAATAATAATAATAATAATAATAATAATGACAATAATGACAATAATGACAATAATGACAATAATGACAATAATGACAATAATGACAATAATGACAATAATAACAATAATAACAATAATAATGATGATAATGATGATAATGATAATAATAATAATAATAATAATAATAATAATAAAGTAAATTAATAAAAATAAATAGAGAAATAGATAAATAAATAAATAGATAAATAAATAATAAGAAATAGATTAATCAATTATCTAAAATCAATCTAGTACAGAGACTGAGTGCCAGCCCCTTGGGGCATCACCTAGAAATGGAGTTGAAATTGCAGATAGGATTTGAAAATGGGCAGTGAGGAGACATTTGCACTATATTTTTATCCCCCTTATTAATTAATCTCTCTACTTATTTATATGTTAATGTATTTATCTATACATTCATTTATGTATTCATAAATTTGTTTATTTATCTATTTATTTTCTATTTATTTATTTATCTATTGATTCATTTATTAATTCATTCATTTATT
>NC_134781.1:31276864-31286864 GCF_046742065.1 Oratosquilla oratoria | reverse complement strand
CCTCTGAAACTACTACATTCACACTTGTCCCCTTTTCCCTTGTAAAGAGGAACTATACACGCACTCCTCCAGTCCTCTGGCACTCTACCTTCTCTCCAGCAAACATTAAATAACCTCACCAACCAGTCCACCATCACTATACCTCCTTTTTTAAGACATTCTGCATGGCATCCATCCAGACCAGGTGCTTTACCTGCTTTCATCATCTTAACTGCTGCCTTCACTTCATCCTTCCTTATTTCTCCTCCATTTTCCTCACTCATCACGGTCATTTTCTTAGCATTTCCCACTGCAGCTATCTTTCCCTCCCTATCCTCCTTCACATTTAGCAACTCCCTAAAATATTCTGCCCATCTTCCCCTTACTGCCTTCTCCTCCATTATCATCTCTCCATCTGCACCTTTTACCTTTTCTTCTCTACTTGATTCGCCTCCTCTTCCTCTCTTAATTTCTCTCCAAAACATCTTTTTATTACTTTCAAAATTTTCTGTCATACTCTTACCCCATTTCACATCTGCTCTCCTCTTTGCCTCCTTTACCTTTTTCCTTACTCCTCTTTTCTTTTCCCTGTACTTCTCTTATGACTCCCTCGTCCTACTTTGTAACCAATCTGTGAAAGCTCGCTTCTTCTCTTCTACAACCTTCTTTGTTTCCTCATCCCACCATAATAATAATAGTAATGATAATAATAATAATAATAATAATAATAATAATAATAATAATAATAATAATAGTAATAATAATAGTAATATTAATAAGGATAATAATAATGATGATAATAATAATAATGATAATAATAATAATGATAATAATAATAATAATAGTAATAATAATAGTAATATTAATAAGGATAATAATAGTAATAGTAATATTAATGGTAGTAGTAGTAGTATTGAAGCCAGGACTTATGGCTATATCAGCAAACGAACTTGATTCGGACTCGGAACTAGTTTGGGAAAAGGTACAGGTACAGATTTGCAGGGTTTTATACGTAATTTCGTTTTACCGTCCCCCCACCTCGAATATTGACTACCTGCAGAACCTAGACGACTCATTAAACAAAACTGATCCCTTCAAACACATCTGGTTAGCTGGAGATTTCAATCTCGCTGGCATGGACTGGACAGCGTACGCTACCACTGACAACCACACCTGTGTAGGCAACATTATATCACCACAAACTGACAAGAGACTTCTACATGAAAAAATTATAAACATCGTAAACACACACTTTCACAAACAGTACATGAACCAACACGCACACAGACTAATGTCATGAGAAACAACCCTAACAGACACGGGGTCACATCCAACATTTATTCCTCACGAATAACAGTTCACTCATTGCAAGAACACGAGCAGCACAGGGTCTGAGCGATGATGACATGGTACTAGTTGATCCAAACATTAAAACAACCAAGCAAAAACAAGAACACAGGAACATTTATTTATACAACAGAACCGACATGACTACCATATCCCGAAACTTAGCAGACGTCAAAGACTCTTTCCTGGACAGTAACCCGATGGCCAATTCAGTGGAAACTAATTGGACCAGACTAAAGGATGTAATACAAAACGCTATAAACAAACACATACCAAAGAAAACTTACGCGAAACTGGTCAGCACCCTGGTTCAATGGACAATTACAAACCTTGTACAGAAACAAAGTAAAGGCATACAACGCAGCAAAACGGTACAACGATACAAGACACTAGGAAGACTACAGAAACACATAGGAAACATTTCAGAAACAAATGCCACATGCCGAAACTTGTTACACTGCCACTTTCTCCACATGCATCAGACAAAACCCCAAGAAATTTTAGTTTTTTCAAAACACGCAGACAAGACTCTACCGGTATCACAACACTACTACATAATGACTCCTTGGTTACAGATCCTCATGAAAAAGTACATGCACTAAACACGCAATTTCAGTCCGTCTTTACACAAGAACATGGAGACCTTCCTGACATACCACCGTCACCACACCCAACAATTCCTCCCCTAGTTATAAAAGTCAAGGAATTGAAAAACCACTATCTGAGGAAGACGCGACTAAAGCGACTCGACCTGACAATATACCCTGCAGGATACTTAGGGCCAATGCTGCTGTGTTGGCTTCTGTCCTGCAGATTATATTATCACAGACAATTCAAATCAGATCTCATCCCCATGACTGGCTTTTGGCAAACATGACACCAATTTCAATATCTTGTGACAGAACCCTCCCATCGAACTATAAGCCTGTCTCGATTACCTCAGTCCCCTGCAAAATTCTAGAACATATTGTCCATAGACATATAATGAACCACTTTGGTAGGCAAAAAGTACTGACTGAAAATTCACTAGCCAATAAATATTAACTTTGTCTCTGCTACTTGAGTAACTGTTGATGTATCCCACTAATTTTGGTGCGCTGATTCCAAATCTGTGCTCAGATTTGTCCTAGCACGTAAGGTTCCTGAGTTATGCAACTTGGCTATACGGTTCACTTTGCCACCATTAATGATACAATTATATTACAAGTTTGAGAATAATGAGACCCAGACAATATATGTTTTATATATGGAAGAGGTACTCACCTAGCTATAAATTTCTTCAAAAATGTTTGAGACTCTTGCTCTTGCGTTTGTTCGTGGATGTAGGATACTCCCGTTGCAGGAACCAGCAGTAGTCACCATCATGTTTTCGTTGAAACGGCCTTGATACCTTCTTCTAATTATTGCGATATCTTGGTGAAACCTTTCACCATGTTCATCACTAATATCACCCATATTAGATGGAAAGAAATGTAGATGCGAATGCAAGAAATGCATCTTAAGAGACATCCGACACCCCATTCGTTGATAGGCCTTTAGCATGTTGTCCACTAGTTCTTCATAGTTATCAGCCCTATGGTTACCAAGGAAGTTCTGCACTACATGGACAAATGAATCCCATACTGCCAACTCAAGTGGAGATAGTTTATTTCCGAACTCTCTGTCATGTATCAATTCTCTGATCTCCGGCCCTACAAAAATGCCAGCTTTAAGTTTAGCATCGGTTTTCTTTGCATCAAATTTCTTTTTGAGATACTGGAATCCATCAGAATCATGGGCCATTGCTTTAACAAAATTCTTGATAAGGCCAAGTTTGATATGAAATGGTGGAAGGTAAATCTTCTGTGGATGTACCAAAGGCATGTGTTGTACATTGTATCGACCAATGATGGGTTCTTCTCTTTCAGGTTACTCTTTGACAATATAATGATTTCTGTCGCCACGACTGTTCCATAGGCATAAGAAGCACATGTTCTTTGCATATCCTTGCTGCAGTCCAAGAACGAAAGAAATTACCTTTAGATCACCACAGATATTCCACATATGCTGCGAGTAATGAACACCTTCCAAAATAAATTTCATTGAGTCATATGTCTCTGTCATATTAACAATATGTGCGACAGGTATTGAAGGTTTTCTGTTGCCATTGTGTAGCAACACAGCTTTGAAGCTAGCAGTGCTTGTATCAATGAATGGTTTTCATTCATCAGGTACATGCTCACTCCCTAGTTGATTCATGAGGCCATACATCAGTACAGAAACAAGCACTATCTTGTTCTTTATAGAAGGCAGCTAAGGCCTCATGGCGTCTACGGAAAGTAGATATTTTTGTACCGTCTTCTAGAAGATTCCATTGCAAAAGTCGCGAGCCTAACAGTTCTGCTTTATCCTTTGTCAATGACAAATCCTTCACCAAATAATTCAATCTCTCTTGATTTATCAACTGGGTCTTCTTTTCCTCAGAATCAACCACATACATTTCATTCTCATTGTCATCTTCGTCTTCAGATGAAACATCTTCTGTAATTGCATTAGTTGATGGAGGAACTGGGATTGGCATCTCCACATTATGGGGGATTTTCACTACGGTAGCCGAAGCAACACTGCGGCGCTTGTGCATAAACGTACCTACACAGAATGGGGTGGGCCTATTTGGCGATGGCTAAATAAAAATTTATTTAATAATGTTTTCTTAACAAATTTGTTTAAATTAACATTATTAATTTATAAATCTAAAGAGCATTCTTTTAATCATACATTTGTCTGAAAATTACAGTATATCTATTATAAATTGAAATAAATGACGCCCAAACGAAACTCTGTGTAACTCAGGAACCTGACGTGCTACAACAATTCCGGTTACAGATTCGGAATCAACAAACTCGACTTACTATAAATCACTCGCTATTGCCAGAGTAGGAAATTCTTTGTTGACTAGTGTTAAATCAGCACGGCTTTCGGCCTAGACACATGACATATCAAAATTACTTAACCCCAAATTAGACAAGTAGACACTATAGTTTTAGACTTTGCCAAAGCCTTCGACATAGTCCTTCACAAACGACTGTTAGCAAAAATAGATTATTTTGGCATACGAGGACCACTTCACTAGAAGACTCTCTTGACTTCTCGAGAGCAGCGTGTTGTTCTCGAGAGTAGTCAATCCTTAACTGTTCCTGTAGCTTCTGCGTTTCCCAAGGGCACTACCTTGTGACCTCTTCTCTTCCATAAATGATCTCCCAATATCACTTTCCTCTACTACTAAACTCTTTGCGGACGATAGTTTAGTATATAAGGAGATATAGTCCATGGGCCAGGAGGGTCCACCGTGCACCCCCCCCCCCTCATAACAGTATAGGACCATTTTTTTTTAGTCCCTGGGACCTTATGAAACAACAATATATGATGCCCACAGCAATATTTTGGGATCAACTACCCATTAGTGGCCATTTTCAAAATGGCCGCCGGCGTAACTCAAAAAATCACGTTTTCGCTTATAACTTTCCTTCTATGACAGATAGAGACATGGTTTCGGTGTCTTTACCTATGTTTTCGAGTACCAACAATCCAATAATGCATCTTAGAACACTCTATCACGTTTACCTTATTGTTAAATTTTAAAAAACCTCGATTTTGGGCCTAATCGGGCCACAGTTTAGTGATCCTGTAGTACAATACGCAAAGTGCAAGATTTTATTCAGCATAGTTATTGTTTAGAAATTACAATTTATATTCTTATTGTTTTACAGTAAACTGTCTATCCTGAATGAACATGGCATCCAAGAAGCGCAAGAGGGATGAGAGTGTGGCAGGTGCTTCTTCCAAAACTGAACATTGCATTATACATTACAGAGACAGTTCATCAGGACCATTGACAACACTGACAGAAGAGAGACTATCAAAGCTGAAGGAAATCCAAAAGCGGAGACTTTGTGAGCCATTAGTTTCTCCTCATCGGATGTCGTATGTCTGTTTACAAATTCCAGATACAGTCGAGGAAAACCATGGATATCATCGACAATGTTACAAACGGTTCACATCTAATCTAGAAAGACTTTCATCCTCATCGACCTCATCATCATCAACAGAAACTGATGTTTGTCGTCCACGTCCACCAAGATGCCCTTCTGATGGAAGTGAGAAACTCATTTTTAACCCAGACTGCATTTTCTGCCACAAGACCGGCAAAAAAAAAAATGTTAAACATGGAGGCAGCTGGACAACTGAACCAACATCACGATTTGAATATGATGGAGGTGCAACCGTTCTCAAAGTTGCAGAGGAACGAAAAGATTTTGAGATGCTGCGAAGGATCAAGGGTTATGACCTTTATGCCTGTGAGGCTCAAAACCACAGGAGTTGCAGAGCTAAGTACACAAGAGACCCGTCGTCGTGGGTGAAAACGACACATGAAAGAGCACAGTTTGTCGATGTTACCTATACCAAGGCAGATATGATGTCAGACACTCAGGGCGGAGAACATCATAGAGACCTCAGGCGAGCTGAAGTAAAGAAAAGTGAGAGATGTGTCATGAAAGCTATGGAGTCCATCACTAGCTTCCTCAATCCGTTTGATGTCCCTGATGCTGACAAGCTGTACTGTATATCTTCTGGTGTTCCCGCAACAGCTGAAATTGAGAAAGACCTGGTCTCTGGGAAACATGCAAAAGAAATATTCATCACTGACAGACTTGCGACCAAATCCAAATTCTTTGAGCCAGTCAAGAAAATGAAATTGAAGACATTTGAGGCAGCCAACAAGACAGTGAGACTAAAGACGACAAACAATAAGATTGTGACATACAAGCAACATAGTAGTCTGGCCTTACAGCTTCTTGTCAAGTCTCAACCAAACATCAATATTGAACAACTGATGACATATCCACTGAGTCCTGTTCCTTGCAGCCTTGGTACAGCTGACGGATACATGGCAAAGACTGACAAGTCCAAGGGATTTCAATTCCTAGTGAAAGATATCGATGACATAGCACTTGCAACAGAGGGCAGAACACTGTTCATACAAGATGGTAATGCACTGTTTCACACTCTGCATGACATTCCTGCGAACTTCCAACAGATAGCTCACCTCATCTTTGATAGGATCCCTAAGCAATCAGATTTCATCTTTAGTACAGACATGTATAAAGTTGGATCTATCAAGGAAATGGAACGTAAACAGCGTGGGTCAAATGAGAAGCTGATCATTAAAGGGCCAATGACCAAAAAAACACAAAACTGGAAAACATTCCTGATGAATGATGACAACAAGTCACAACTGGCTGATATTATCCATCGTGTATGGAGTTCAGATATTTCTGCACCAAAACTCGTAAACAGAAAAGTGATGACAGTAGCTCAGGGTCACTGCTTCCTGTTGGAGACTGAAGACGGTCAAGCCGTGAAGGAAACAGAAATTCTGGACTTGTTCTCTGATCAAGAAGAAACTGACACAAGAATAGTCCTGTACTGTGCCTATGCGCAGGAGCATGGTTATAATAACATTCGGGTACGAAGTCCCGACAGTGATGTCTTTTTCGTGCTACTTCATCATGCTGGAAAGTTTGACGTCAACATCTTGTTTGACACAGGCACTGGGAATAAAAAGAGACTTGTAAACATAACCCAGATGGCACATAGATATGGTCAACAGTTTTGCACTGCACTGTTGGGTCTCCATGCATTCACCCATTGTGACACAACAAGTGCATTCAAGGGAATTGGAAAAGTGCGACCAATCAAACTTCTCTTGAAGTCACCTCGATTCGTTGATGCACTTTCTCAGTTAGGAGACATGTGGGATCCTCCTGAGAGTTTGGTGGATGACTTGGAGGAATTTACCTGTGCCATGTATGGCAGAACCCACCACAAGAGTGTTGATGTAGTCCGATATGCTGTTCTGAGTGAGAAGTGTGGAGGACCAGATGGCACTGTCAATGTCGATAGAAATATTGATCTCGGCCAGTTCCCACCATGTAGGAAGTCTCTGTATCAGCATATACAACGCGTGAACTACCAGACTGGCATCTGGAAGTGTGCTGATGTTGCCCTGCCTGTAAAACCTGAACCCACAGGACATGGATGGAAATCATCCGATGGCAAAATGACACCACTATGGACCAGTTGTGATGGACCAGTTGTGACAGAAGATGTTGCTTCTGAAAATGATACCATTGCTAATGACGAAGAAATGACTTCTGATTATGAGATGGAACTAAGTGACATAGATGAATATGTCATGTCAAGTGAGTGATGATGACAGTTATTAAATTTGTTGGATTGTCCAGGCTTCAAGAGAATCATGTTTCGTGCACTATGATTTTTATGATGCTGCCAATGCTTTATAAATGTTCTAATTGTCTCAACTTAAATGAGAATGTACTGGTTTCTAGCTGTTTGAAAATTATTGGAAAAATGATAATGTTTTCTCTTGTCTTTTTGTATGTGATTTCCATATGATTCTGTAAGGTTAAAGAAAGAAATCCAAATTTGTACTTGAAATGAATTATTTTCAAAATTTGGGAATAAAGTAAACATAATAGAGTGCTCTAAGATACATTATTGGATTGCTGGTACTCGAAAACATAGGTAAAGACACCGAAACCATGTCTCTATCTGTCATAGAAGGAAAGTTATAAGCGAAAACGTGATTTTTTGAGTTACGCCGGCGGCCATTTTGAAAATGGCCACTAATGGGTAGTTGATCCCAAAATATTGCTATGGGCATCATATATTGTTGTTTCATAAGGTCCCAGGGACTAAAAAAAAATGGTCCTATACTGTTAGGGAGGGGGGTGCACGGTGGACCCTCCTGGCCCATGGACTAATAGGTAACAGAGACGATTGTCTTCAACTACAAAACGGCCTACGTGCTCTTGAAGACTGAGAAGCTAAGTGACAAATGACATTTAGGCCTGACAAATGCCACTACATCAGATTCACCCGTACTAACCAACCTATCCAATTTGCCTATACACTACATATCACAAACATAGACATAGTTTTCCACCACAAATACTTAGGGGTCCACATTTCAGCAGACATGAGGTGGGTCACACATGTGAGCAGTGTCAGAGTTACGGCTAATGGAATCCTGGGATTCCTGCGCAGACACCTCAGGAGATACAACGCAGACATCAAAATTCTTGTTTACACTCGTTCGGCCATGGCCACACTAAAAGTATTGCGACACACCCTGGAACCCAAACACTAGAAATGACACATACAAATTAGAGTCCACACAAAATAAAGCAGCAAGATGGCTCAGACGTGATTACAGAGACACTACATCAGTCACTAGGTTAAAACAAGAAATTAAAATTGAACCACTTGAAACAAGAAGACGAATACACAGAACACAAATGGTGTACAAAATCACAAACAATTTAGCTGACATAAGCAAAGAAACTTACACACAACAAATGTAACTTAGAATACCACACATACCAAAGAAGCAACTAAATATTGACCTCTTGGCTAGTACAGTGGCCTTGTAATCACGGGGTCGCCACATCGATCCTTGGCCGGGCTCGTGAGCTTAAAGGTCAACTGAGGTTTTCAAAGAGGTGGTGAATATTTGCTAGACGTATGGCTTAGTCACTTTTTGATGAAATAATGCAAAAATAATTCCTAATTATTACGCAATGTGATAAAAAGGCCTATCAAAATATCTGCAGCAAACGAGCTTTTCCCTCGCCGATCTTCGGCTGTTCTCGTAAGGCTGTGACGTCAACCTCGCTGTCTACATTCTGATGCATCCCTATGCGTGCACTATAAAATGCCGAGCTGCTCTGTCAACTTGATCAGTCATCTGTCATATTTTGTGTGTTAGCAAGGTTTGATCAAGTATTTAGTTCGAAAATTGTTTATTGTGTCGCCGCAAATTGCAACAGTAATTCGACGAAACGTTCAGCTGCGGATGGACTTCATTTTAATTCTTTTCCGATATATCCTGTTCGCAAAAATGACTGGACCATTCGGTGAAGACGGCACGAGTCATGGAAGCCCGGATTGAAACCGAAACTCTGTTCGAAACACTTCGAAAAAAAAGTACACTCGGGACCCTGTCCTTGCCGGATCACTAGGAATTAGCATGAAGCCTCGTTGTTTGTGTTTCTAGTTGTTGCCTGGTGAGGGAGTGTCCATGTGTATTACTGGTGTGACGGAGTATGGCCCCGTTCTCATTTATTCCATCTCATGCATCACAGCATTATCCATATACAACCATTCGCCATTCACCTCTGTCTTCTCCCCTCTCCCGTCCTTCCTCAACAGATATTCCCCTCTTTCCCAAAGCCCCTTTTACCCCCACCTATTCACCTCATCCTAGGTCGACCCTCATCTTCACTCCTTCCACCTCTGCCTTCCACACCACTTTTACTAGTCTTTCTTCACTCATTCTTTCCATTTCTCCAAATCATCCCAATACTCTTTCATCAACCCTGTCTCCCAACTCCATTTCCACCCCTGTTCTCCTCCTCACCTCCTCATTTCTCACTCTATCCAGCCTAGTAACCCCTGTCATATTTCTCAGACACCTCATCTCAAACACATTCAAACTCCTTCTCTCTCCCTCTCTTATGTTCCATGTTTCTGCCCCATACAGTGCTGTCAGCACAATCACTCCTTCATGTAGTCTCCTCTTAGCATCCATTCCCAAATGTCTATTTCTTATTAC